>NW_024371415.1:0-615 GCF_014805655.1 Passer montanus
GTCTAAAGAGCTCCCATAAGGCCAGTGATTTCTGAAGCATTAGCCAGAAAGCATGGAAGTTGGAGAAGACAGAGGTCCTGAGAGAAGCCATCTGGGAAACACCAGCTGATCAGTCATTTTCTGCAGCAGAGCCAGTTTCTTTGACAAAGTTCACACATAGTAAAATGAGAAATAAACTAACATGCTATGCTAGTTACTGCAGCTTCCTGGATCACTAATCAAAGATGCTTAATTTAAATGCAAGACAATCTGCAATGTAACTGCAATTGCTTAGTAGAGCAGCAATAACTACAGCATATTTGCAAATGAAGAGAAATACACATGAGAAAGCATAAGATGTCAAGAAACATGGAGAAAGATGCATTTTTTTTCATTTTTTTTTCTTGATTACATGTTGTTACATCAGTTGTATTCACTGATTGTAACAATTTTCTCAAGCTTCACTAATTTCCATTACTATAAAACAGTATGGTGCCAACCTCTGTAGTCTTATTCAGAAGAGGTAAGGAGTCCAAACAGAAATAATTCCACAAATGCACTTGCAGTCAATCCCATTATCCCAACGGTACTTTCTCCAAAAGAAAAAAAAATAGTAATACTTTTGCAAAAGAAAAA
>NW_024371416.1:0-866 GCF_014805655.1 Passer montanus
CTGGGGGGCTCTGGGGAGGGTCCTGGGGGGCCTGGGGGGGATTGGGACACTCTGGGGAGGGTCCTGGAAGGCTGTGGAGGGGCTCTGAACACCCTGAGGGTGTCTGGGGAGGGTCTTGGAAGGCTCCAGGGGGGATCCTGGGAGGGCTCTGGAGGATTCTGGGGGGGCTTGGGGGTCTTTGAGGGGGCTTGGGACACTGGGGAGGGTCCTGGGAGAGTTGGGGGCTTTGAGGGTCTCTGAGGGGGTTCTGTGGGACTGGGGAGGGTCCTGGGGGGCTCTGGAGGGGTCCTGGGGGACTCTGGGGAGGGTCCTGGGGGGCTCTGATGTGGCCCTGTAAGGCTCTGGAGGGGCTCTGAACACCCTGAGGGGGTCTGGGGGGCTCTGGGAAGGGTCTTGGGAGGCTCTGGGGAGGGCTTGGGGCACTCTGGAGGGTCCTGGGGGGCTCTGAGGATGGGGGGTGTGGCTCTGGGGGAGACCCCGCCCTGTTCGGGGCGTGGTTAGAACATGTGGGCGTGGCCTGGTGGGACTCTGTTCCACACCCCCCCCCAGGGCACATCTCAAGCTGGGACCCCCCCCCTCACTACCACAAGTAACACCACAAGGTGACACCGCAAAGGTGACACCACAGGGTCCCCTCAGGGCTGCCTCAAATCCTCCAGGGACCCCTGAAACCCCCTCCCCACAGCACACAGAGCACACAGAGCTCCATCCCCATGTCCCCCCCTCCCCAGCCGCAGAGAAGGTGGAGGCCCTGCCCGAGCAGCCCCCCACGAGTGACACCACAAGTGACACCACAAAGGGGACACCACAAAGGGGACCCCCAAAGCCCCCTCCCCACAGCACACAGAGCTCAATCTCTATGTCCC
>NW_024371416.1:2679-2981 GCF_014805655.1 Passer montanus
GGGGTGGGGACCCCCCCCCGAGGGGCAGGGACCCCCCCGAGGGGCAGGGACTCCCCCAAAAGTGGGGAGGGGGTTCTGCCCTGAATTGGGGGGGGTTCAGTGATGTCCCCCCCCCCCCCCCAAAGCACCCAGTAGGAGTAGGGACCCCCCCCCAGACATGGTGAGGGTCTGGGGACCCCTCCCCATAAAGGGGGAGGGTCCCAGCAGCGAGGGACCTGTGTGGTTTAGGGACCCCCCCCAATTCAGATGGGCACTCCTAGGGGCAGGGACCCCCCCCCCAGGGGCAGGGACCCTCCCCAAGA
>NW_024371416.1:4720-6416 GCF_014805655.1 Passer montanus
GGATGCGGTGGCGGGGGCGGCCCGGGGGGGTCGGGGCGGTACAAGAGGCGCGGCGGGGCCGGCCCGGGGCACTCCCGGCGCCGCCGCCATGGAGGAGGCGCAGCGACTGCTGACGGTGTCGGTGTGGAAGCTCTACCGGTGCCGGGTGCGGCGGGGCGGCCTCCGCCTGCACCGGAGCCTGCAGCTCTCGCTGCTCGTCCGAGCGGCGCGACACCGGTACCTGAGCGCCCGAGCGGCCGCCGGGAGCCCGCCGGCACCGGGGCTGGATGCGGTGGCGGGGGCGGCCCGGGGGGGTCGGGGCGGTACAAGAGGCGCGGCGGGGCCGGCCCGGGGCACTCCCGGCGCCGCCGCCATGGAGGAGGCGCAGCGACTGCTGACGGTGTCGGTGTGGAAGCTCTACCGGTGCCGGGTGCGGCGGGGCGGCCTCCGCCTGCACCGGAGCCTGCAGCTCTCGAACCGGTGGTGAACGGAGCGATCCCTGTACCGGAGCTGCCCGGGACGGCGGAAAGAGGAATGATTCCGGGACCGGAGCTGCCCAGGACTGCGGGGAGCGGAGCGATCCCGGTACCGGAGGTGCCCGGGGCGATCCCGGTACCGGAGCTGCCCGGGGCTGCGGCGGTGACCGGAGCGACCCCCGTAGCGGGTGGCCGCCCGAGCGCGGACCCCCGGTGCCCGAACCCACCGAGCGCGGACCGAGCGACCCCCCGGACCGAGCAGGAATGGGGGAACCCCCTCCGGGACTGCGCCGGGGACCACCGGAACCCACCGGGCGGAGCCCCCCGCAGTGAATGGCACCGGGGATGCCCCCCCGGGCCACCGAGCGAAGACCCCCCGAGCCGGAACCGAGACCCCGCACCGACCGCGGACCCGGTGAACCGGGACCCCCCGCCCGCTGCCCCCGGAGGCCCTCCCCCCCATCCCGGGAAGGAGCGAGACGGGCTCGATCCAAAATTCCTTTTTTTTTTAATGGTTCAGGTTTGGGGCTGTTCGGGTTCGGGTTCGGTTTTTTTTGTTTTTGTTTGTTTGTTTTTCTTTCTTCTTTTTTTTTTTTTTTTTTTCTTTTTTTTGTCTTTGATCTGTTATTTTCGGTAACTCGGTTCATGCAATGGCGGCGGCCCCGGTCCCGCCGCCTCCGTGCCTTGGGCCGGGGGGGGCCGGTGCCCGCTCCCGGTGTTCCCGGCGCCCGTTCCCGGTGTTCCCGGCGCCGGTGCCGGTGCCCGTTCCCGGTCCCGGTGTCCGTTCCCGGTGTTCCCGGTATTCCCGGTGCTCCCGCCGTTCCCGGTGGCGGTACCCGGTACCCGCTGCCCATCCCGGAGCCTCCCGGGCTCCGCTCCCATCCCGGCGGCTCCTCCCGGAGCCGGGGGCTCCCCCCGCCCGTGGGGAGCTTCGGGGGGTCCCGGGGGGGGGTTCCCGGTGCCGCCCCCCCCGCGGCGGCTCCTCCAGATGATAAAACTCATCCAAACCCCCGGGAGCGGGCGGGGTGGGGGGCGGCGACATCCACCCCCCCGGCCGCGACGCGCTGTCGCGATATATCGACACGGGCGCCGCTAGCAGCAGTCATCGTCCGTCTCGCTGTAGGGGTCGCGCAGGCCGGGCCGCCCCTTGCCGGTGCCGCCGGTGCCCGGGTAGTACCCGTTGGGCAGCCGCCGCCCGGGCCGCGGCGGGGACGGGCCGGGGGTCCCGGCGGCGCGGGGGG
>NW_024371416.1:7629-8701 GCF_014805655.1 Passer montanus
GGTGGGGGGGGTCCCTTCCCCCTCCCCCATTGGGTGCTGGGGGGGGCGGACCCCCAAGGAGGGGGGGGCTGGACCCCTAAAATAGGGGATGGACCCCCAAGAGGGGCACTGGGACCCCCAAAATGGGGGGGGGCTGGATCCCCCAGATGGGCACTGGACCCCCAAATTGGGGGGGGGCTGGACCCCCAAAATGGGCACTGGACCCCCAAATTGGGGAGGGGGGCACTGGACCCCCCAGATGGGCACTGGGTGGTCTCTGCTGGTGTAACTGGAAAGCCCCCAGCCCCAAACTGGAAAGCGGGGGGGGGGTGCTTGGAGCCCGCCCCACCCAAACAGACCCTCAGAGAGGTTTTTTTTTTTGGGGGGGGGGGGTCTCCCCACATCCCCACTCCCCGGGCCGGGACAGCGGGCCGGGGGAGAACGGGGACACTGGGGAGAACGGGGGCACACGGGCCGGGGGGCACCGGGGAGAACGCGGGGACAATGGGGGACAGGGACCGGGGGTGGAACCAGGAGACGCCGGGGGGATCCGAGGGACAGCGGAGCCGGGGGACACTGGGACACGGGCCGAGGGTGGCACCGGGGGACACCGAGGGGCTCCGAGGGACATCGGGGGCTCCGGGGATGGGGGCTCGGAGAGGGCGTTACCGGAGGGGGGCGGGGCTGGCGAGCTCCAGGGTGGGGTCACTTGTGTCCCCTCCCCGGGTGTCCCCTCCCCAGCTGTCCCCAAGGCCCCGGATTTGTCCCCACGCTCCCCCCACGCCCCCCGGTGGGTGCTGCTGGTGTTGTCACCGTGTCCCCACTGTCACCGTGTCCCCATTGCCATCGTGTCCCTATTGTGTGTCCCCACCGTGTCCCCACCGTGTCCCCACCGTGTCCCCACTGTCACCCAGATCCCCGTCCCGCTGCTCTAAACATTGAGCTGCTGCTGAGGGGGACAGGGACGGACAGGGGGACAGAGGGACAGAGGGACAGGGACAGGGGGACAGGGACATGGGGACAGGGGCGCTGCTCCTCGCTGCCGAGGCTCCAGGTGTGCTCAGGGGGTGACACAGAGGGGACAAAGTGTGAG
>NW_024371416.1:9985-10644 GCF_014805655.1 Passer montanus
ATGGGGGCTCGGAGAGGGCGTTCCCGGGGGGGGGCGGGGCTGGCGAGCTCCAGGGTGGGGTCACTTGTGTCCCCTCCCCAGCTGTCCCCTCCCCAGCTGTCCCCTCCCCAGCTGTCCCCTCCCCAGCTGTCCCCTCCCCAGCTGTCCCCTCCCCGGGTGTCCCCTCGGCCCCGGATTTGTCCCCACGCTCCCCCCACGCCCCCCGGTGGGTGCTGCTGGTGTTGTCACCGTGTCCCCACTGTCACCGTGTCCCCATTGCCATCGTGTCCCTATTGTGTGTCCCCACCGTGTCCCCACCGTGTCCCCACCGTCACCCAGATCCCCGTCCCGCTGCTCTAAACATTGAGCTGCTGCTGAGGGGGACAGGGACGGACAGGGGGACAGAGGGACAGAGGGACAGGGACAGGGGGACAGGGACAGGGGGACAGGGGCGCTGCTCCTCGCTGCCGAGGCTCCAGGTGTGCTCAGGGGGTGACACAGAGGGGACAAAGTGTGCTCTAAACATTGAGCTGCTGCTGAGGGGGACAGGGACGGACAGGGGGACAGAGGGACAGAGGGACAGGGACAGGGGGACAGGGACAGGGGGACAGGGGCGCTGCTCCTCGCTGCCGAGGCTCCAGGTGTGCTCAGGGGGTGACACAGAGGGGACAAAGTGTGAG
>NW_024371416.1:12160-14764 GCF_014805655.1 Passer montanus
GTCCGAGGGGCGGGGGGCTCTGGCGGGGGTCTCGGGGGGTCCCCGCGGTACCTACACTGAGGTTATTGCCGCGGGGTCGGACCTTCCTCCGCTGGGCTGTGGGGGTCCGGGGGTGTCCAAGGGAGGCTGTGGGGGTCCGGGCGGGGTCCGAGGGGCGGGGGGCTCTGGCGGGGGTCTCGGGGGGTCCCCGCGGTACCTACACTGAGGTTATTGCCGCGGGGTCGGACCTTCCTCCGCTGCCAGAGCCGGCCCAGGAGGAGCCCGCGGAGCCGGGGAGAGACAGAGAGCGCTGAGACCCCGGCCCGGGGGTCCCGGGGGGTCCCGGGGGGGCATGGGGACAGGACAGGGGACATGGGGTATGGGGACATGGGGACAGGACACAGGACAGGGGACATGGGGTATGGGGACAGGACAGGGGACAGGGACACGAGACATGGGGGTAGGGGGACACGGGACATGGGACATGGGGACATGGGGACACGGGACGGGGGACATGGGACACAGGGACAGTGGGATATGGGACAGGGGACATGGGGCAGGGACAGGGGACAGGGACACGAGACATGGGGGTATGGGGACACGGGACATGGGACATGGGGACATGGGGACACGGGACGGGGGACATGGGACACAGGGACAGTGGGATATGGGACAGGGGACAGGGGACACGAGACATGGGGCAGGGGACACGGGACACATGGGGATGCCAGGACAGGGAGACACCAGCACACCAGGACATGGGGACACCGGGACACCAGAGGTGGCAGAGCAGAGGACAACGCCATCCGGGGGCTGCGGGACAGCAGCGGGGGGGACAGCGGGAGGTGACAGGGAGGGGACAGCGGGTGACAGTGGCCGTGTCCCACCTGCTCCTCGCGCATGGCCTGCAGCTTCTTGGCCTTGCTCTGCCGGTAGTACTCCATGATCATCATGGCCGCGTAGATCTTGCCCACCGTCAGGTCGGTGGCTGCGGGGACACGGGTCAGGGCACGGCGGGGACAGCGCGGGGACAGCGCGGGGACAGCCGGGGGGTGGCCCTTACACTTGTGGGGGGTGACGAGCAGGTCCAGGTTTTTGGGGGACAGGTTGGGCCAGATGGCGATCATCTCCTTGCGCAGCTCCGCGTCCATCTGCTGCTTGTCGGCGCCGCCTGCGGGGACACGCGGGTGACACCGGGGACACCGGTGACACGGGCGGCTCTGCGTGTCCTTGGGGACACGCGGGTGACACCGGGGACACCGGGGACACCGGGGACACGGGCGGCTCTCTGTGTCCTTGGGGACACGCGGGTGACACCGGGGACACCGGGGACACGGGCGGCTCTGCGTGTCCTTGGGGACACGCGGGTGACAATGGGGACACCACTGGCTCTGCGTGTCCTTGGGGACACGCGGGTGACACCGGGGACAACGGTGACACGGGCGGCTCTGCGCGTCCCCATGTCCTCCCAGTGTCCCCATATCCCCCAATGTCCCCATTGTCCCCATATCTCCTGATGTCCCCGGTGTCCCCCGCGTGTCCCCAAGGACACGCAGAGCCAGCGGTGTCCCCGGAGTCACCCGCGTGTCCCCAAGGACACGCAGAGCCAGCGGTGTCCCCGGAGTCACCCGCGTGTCCCCAAGGACACGCAGAGCCAGCGGTGTCCCCGGAGTCACCCGCGTGTCCCCAAGGACACGCAGAGCCAGCGGTGTCCCCGGTGTCACCCGCGTGTCCCTAAGGACGCGCAGAGCCGCCCGTGTCACCGTTGTCCCCGGTGTCCCCCTGTCCCCGCAGTGTCCCTGTGTCCCCACATCCCCCAATGTCTCTGGTGTCCCCCTGTCCTCGTGGTGTCCCCATGCCCCCAGTGTCCCCACATCCCCTGGTGTCCCCCTGTCCCCCGATGTCCCCGGTGTCCCCAATGTCCCCGATGCCCCCCAGTGTCCCCGGTGTCCCCTGTCCCCGATGTCCCCAGTGTCCCCATATCCCCCAATGCCCCCAGTGTCCCCCTGTCCCCCGATGTCCCCGGTGTCCCCGATGTCCCCATATCCCCCGATGTCCCCAGTGTCCCCGATGTCCCCACATCCCCTGATGTCCCCATTGTCCCCATATCTCCTGATGTCCCCGATGTCCCCGGTGTCCCCGATGTCCCCATATCCCCCGATGTCCCCAGTGTCCCCGATGTCCCCCTGTCCCCCGGTGTCCCCGGTGTCCCTGATGTCCCCATATCCCCCGGTGTCCCCAGTGTCCCCCCTGTCCCCTGGTGTCCCCTGTCCCCGATGTCCCCGATGTCCCCCTGTCCCCCCGGTGGGGGCGCTGACCCCTTTGAGGGGACCCCAAAAGGAGAAATTTGGGGGGGCTGAAATTGGGGCTGGGGGGGTGCTGAGCCCCACAAGGGACCCCAAATTTGGGGCTCTGGGGAGGAGGGGCGCCGACCCCTTTTGGGGGACCGCAATTTGGGTCTGGGGGGGTCTCGTTGGTCCCTTTGGGGACCCCCCAATTTGAGGTGGGGGGGCTGGCTGAGCTCTTTTGGGGACCCCCCAATTTGGGTCTGGGGGGGTCTCATTGCCCCTTCCTGAAACCCCCAAAAGGAAATCTTGGGGGGTCTTTGAGGGGTCCAGCTGAGCC
>NW_024371417.1:0-615 GCF_014805655.1 Passer montanus
CGGTGGCACGCAGCCAGTGCCTGCTTGTTCTGGTTCAGTTTAGAACATAAAAAGGTCTGGCTTGTTGCAATAAATGATCTTTGGAGCAAGCAATAAGGAGGTCCCTGTGTCTTTGTTCCCCATTGCGACAGTTCAAGAAATGCACCAAGCTTGAGACAGTTCCATTTTCTACTAACATGTGCCCTTTTAAGATCCTCAAATAGTAACATACTCATTGACGTAAGCCCAGACTACTTCACTCTGCAAAGGCCAAAAGATCTTGCAGGACCTATCAGCATTTTCACTAAACTGTTTGCTCAGTTTAAATGACTGGACTTCAATCCAGTCAATTGCTTCAATAGATTGTATCAGTAGAGAAGAGAAAATGAGTTTTGCACCGTTGAAGTAAGAGTAGTATTTACAAGATTTGATAAGATCTTTCCAAAGCTTAACCTTTCTTTTGGATGCTAAAATACATTGGGGGAACAGGGTTTGCTGTTTAGGGTGGATTTTGTTGCATATTTTGTCCATCACAGCCAATGGATGTCTGTAGGTCTAGTTAAATGTATTCCTGTATCCCATAAAAGTATTTTTAAAAAATTATTCAAGGTAGGCAAATTAATGAAATACTTGTCA
>NW_024371418.1:0-639 GCF_014805655.1 Passer montanus
TCTACCAGTTTTTACAAATGGGCAACAATGACAGATTCACTGCAATATAAAGTATACGAACATAGTTACTTGGTTAACTATGAGGGATACATTCATGCTACAAAATACAGAGCAGATCATAGTCCAGAATATCTTGTTTCAAGTCTTTGCAGAGTGAGTATCATAGACTCTGCTAGAGCCCTATTCAAAATCAGAATTATCCAGCAGAAAGGACAGCTGTAGAATTGTAGGGTTTTCTGATTGGTGGAAGTAGGTGTAGCTAAGAAAAGGGGGAGGGGAAGGAAGTGAAAGGGGAAAGATTGAAATCATCTTGCCTTTATTCTTCGTGTAGCTGATGCTTAAAATATTTTCAGTGTAAGCATTTATGTTGTACTAACATGACATAAAAGTAATTCCCTAGTACTTGCTCTATTGAACCTTCTTTTTGTTGCTCTGTGAAGAGAAAGGAAACAAAATTCTGTGTTACTTCTTCAGAATGTATACAAGGAGATAGAAAAGTTTGAGAAGTCTATGACAGGAAATGCCTCTGCAGTACACAGCCATGTGACTGCCAGGTAACATTCGGATGCTAAATTCTTAAGAAAAGACAGAGAGATGAAAGGATGATGAGGCAGCCCCAGAGCAGCCCTGCCCAGAAGG
>NW_024371419.1:0-587 GCF_014805655.1 Passer montanus
GGAAAAACCCAAAAACACAAAAAATTAAATTCCTAAAAAAACCCAAAAAAATCCGCTTAAAAACCCCAAAAATTCTGTTAAAAAACCCCAAAAATTCCGTTAAAAAACCCCAAAAATTCCGTTAAAAAAACCCAAAATTCCGCTTAAAAACCCCAAAAATTCCGTTAAAAAACCCCAAAATTCCGCTTAAAAACCCCAAAAATTCCGTTAAAAAACCCCAAAAATTCCGTTAAAAAACAAAAAAAAATTCAGCTTAAAACCCCCCAAAATTCCGTTAAAAAACCCCAAAAATTCCGCTTAAAAACCCCAAAATTCCGTTAAAAAAACCCAAAATTCCGGTTAAAAACCCCAAAATTCCGCTTAAAAAACCCAAAAATTCCAGTTAAAAACCCCAAAAATTCCGCTTAAAAAATCCAAAAATTCCGTTTAAAAACCCCAAAATTCCGGTTAAAAGCCCAAAAATTCCGGTTAAAAACCCCAAAAATTCCGCTTAAAAAATCCAAAAATTCCGTTTAAAAAATCCAAAAATTCCGTTTAAAAAGCCCAAAAATTCCGGTTAAAACCCCCAAAATTCCGCTTAAAAACCC
>NW_024371420.1:0-292 GCF_014805655.1 Passer montanus
CCTCCCCATTTTTGGGGTTTCCCCCCTCAGGCCCCCATTCCCAGCCCCGTTTTTGGGGGTCCTCCCCCGGATTTTGGGTCCCAGTCCCGTTTTTGGGGTCCCCTCCCCAGTTTCGGGGTCCCACCCGGTTTTTGGGGTCCCACCTCATTTCCCCCCCCCATTTTGGGGTCCCCCCGTGTTTGGTTTTTGGGTCCCTCTGGTTTCGGGGTCCCCCCGATTTTGGTTTTTTGGGTTCCCCCCCGGTTTTTGGGTTCCCCCCCAGTTTTGGGGTCCCCCCCCCGTTTTGGGGTCC
>NW_024371420.1:347-615 GCF_014805655.1 Passer montanus
TTTGGGGCCCCCCCCGTTTTTGGGGTCCCCCTCGGTTTTGGGTCCCCCCCGTTTTTTGGGTCCCCCCCGTTTTTGGGGTCCCCCCCAGTTTTGGGTTCCCCCCCGTTTTTGGGGTCCCCCCAGTTTTGGGGTCCCACCTGTACTGGAGCCCGCAGCGCTGCAGGTGCAGGTGCAGCCGGGTCAGGGGGGTGGGCGCCGTGTACCCCAAAACCGGCTCGTCCTCCAGGGCCAGCAGGGCCAGCAGCTGGGGGACCCCAGAGTCAGCCCC
>NW_024371421.1:0-615 GCF_014805655.1 Passer montanus
GTGGGAAGCCCAAAAGGAGCTGATGTGACTGGATCACAGAGAAAACCTGCATGGTCCTCAGCTCTGCCCCAGAGGTCCTGCAGGCCAGAAGATGCAGGGTCCCTGTGCCAATTGACAGGAATTACAAGAGTTTTGAAAGTGACAAGGGTGTACATCAAGGAGGTTTCTAATTGAGGAGAGCCTGCAGGGGTTCTCTGTGGAAAGGTGACCCCAGAAACAGCTGAAAGTTTCCTGGTGACTGCTGAGGCAGCCAGGATGTCTCCAGGAAGCTGCGTGCCTTGCTGCTGGCATCCCATGCCTGCACCCCTGGAGCAAAGTGGCTGTGGTTGAGACTAACACCAGGGCAAGCCTGACATGATCACAGGGCATTTTTGGTGTTTGCAATGAGAACCCCCTGAGCACAGCACCGAGGAAAGCCTCGGACTGATGCCAGACACGTGGCTCTCAAACATTGCAGGTATCAATAGAGAAAGCGGGATCCATTGCTCCTCTTTTCTCCCAGCCAGGCAACAAGCCTGCCTCCCACCAGCCCGAGGACCCAGCAGCCGGCAGGGTCCGGTGATGCCTCCCTTCAGCCGGCTGGTCCCTGCTGCGGGCTGGGGTTTCACCTCCTGG
>NW_024371422.1:0-638 GCF_014805655.1 Passer montanus
ATGGACAGTCGCCACAGAGTATGTTTTGCATTTCTAACTTGTCACCTTTACTTTTTTCTACTGCAATGTGGATGCTTTTACCCAATAAGGTCTGATTACATGTACAAATATATGTCTCTATTACAATATTTAAACTCTCAGCTTATTCTATTAGAATCACATGACTATACTATAAAACCCTTCATTGTCTTATCTACTACAGTTTCTTACTTAAGGCCTGTTCTTACTTAAAACTATAGAAACATAGGTTGATGATTTCTCTGTTCAATGTCTGTGTACTTTGCTTTCACATCAATCTAGGCTTCTTCTAGAGCTGTTAATCAAATGCTCTTGAGACTGCGAAGCTTTCTATCTTTCTGATTCCCACACCTCTTCCAATTCTCTTAGGAAATTCCACCTTAACTGCTTTTTGGTGTCTTCATAAGTGGGCTTTTTCTGGCTAGATCATGCAAACACTGCCTGTCTAAGGAAAAATCGAATGTCCCAGCTATGGAACATGTAGACAGAAGTTTGTGTGTCATCAATGAAATGTGTGTGCTGACACACATATGCAGTGAGAGCAGAGAGGTGTAATGGTGAGGGGTGTGGCTTGCAGACAAAGACACACACTCCAAAGATCCTTGTGACAAACAGCCTGG
>NW_024371423.1:0-615 GCF_014805655.1 Passer montanus
AACTTCTATTTTCACTTTGGAAGATGAGGCACCTTTCATGTTCAGGCATTTTGTTACTCCTCTCTGAAGGAAGTGAATGTGCATTGAATGTGCTGCAAGAACACAGAGTTAGCTTTTACCGAGGCTCCCCCAGTCTTGTAGTGTTGGTATATCTGGATTGTATCCTGAATTCCCAAGTTTGAAGGGTAAAGACATTCTCTCCGACAAGACACCCCCTTGACCCATCACTGTAAGCATTATTTTCTGGGAGCGAAGGTCACGCTTAGCATGGAACACTGGTCAGCACAGCTAATTTTCGCTCGCTGTGGCGTTTGGTGTGGGTCAAAAACGCAGGAATACAGCGCTTGTTATTCCTGCGGGGAGGAGTGTGAAGGAGCCGCTGGGGCTCGGTGCCCCAGATGTCGGCACCGACTTGCTCTCCCTCATTCTGAGCCCTGAAGGCAGAGGGGCAGGCCCGCTCCCAGCGCTTTGCTGGCACATCCCGCCCGCTGTTGTGGCTCCAGCGGGCGCTGAGGGGCTGGAGCGGCACAGCGACGGGCTGGCGGCTGTTCCCCGTCAGACGAGCCGTGCTGCGGTACGTCCCGGCCGGGTCCCGCGGGCCGGGCTCGCGGCGCA
>NW_024371424.1:0-618 GCF_014805655.1 Passer montanus
AGGCAGAGCAAGCACCAACCTGTATTTTGGGACTGTCTTTTCCAGTAATCAAATTCCCAATGATTTACTGCAGGCACAGAGACAATTCCCAGCTATTGACTTCAATCCTGCAGGATTTAAACCTAATTAAAAGTACCTGAGATTGTCAACCTCGAGCTCGGTTTTTTATTTCTCTTAAATGTCAGAAACAGCCAAATGAAGCCAAATAAGGACCAAAATCAGCTGTGCGAGTTTGGAATTTCAACAATTTCCATTTCCCACTTTTCCTGGGGTATATTAGGCACATGTTTAATGGTTAAAGTGAATTTTTTTTTGGCCACATGTATCAAAAGGCAGCATGGGATTGGATTGGATTCAGAGTGTTGCAAAGCTGACACCTGGAGAGGGATGGTGGAGGGTTCAGCCCTCGAAAATTCCAGGAAAGCGGCAGCAAATGGGAACTGACGGGATGCTCCTTTGACCAGGCAGCTGGAGCTCCCATGGAATGTGGGATTTGGGCCCCTCTCAGATCCACCCTGGGTTGTACCAAGTGACAACACCGATCAGCTGCCTCCCAGCCGAGCTGCTCGGGGTTATTTTCCTCTATTTTGACACCCCCAGACTCCACGGAATCCATGG
>NW_024371425.1:0-615 GCF_014805655.1 Passer montanus
GCAAAATATGGAAAATCATCCCCTGGTAGCATCATGACAGATATAAATTCTGGATTTTTTATAATTTTTGAGATTTTGATCTCCTCCCTCCCCAAAATGCACCCAGTGTGCCAGGTACACTCACTTCAGACAGTGGAGAGGTCCAGGAGAAACTCTGGTTACTCGGTTGACAGTAGCACCATTCAGAGTGTTGAGATGAACTTCAGAGATGTAGAGAGTCACAGAAGAGGACTGCAGTCGTGTTTTTACAACTTCCAGTGGACATGTCAGAATTGCACCAACAGTACCTCCACATCTGCAAAGATAAACAGGATCATCACATTTTTAAGAGAAAAAGAAACTGAAAGATACATTCACATAGAATTGACATTACAGTCAACACAGTTCCACTACAAAAGGTGAAGAACCAGTAGAAACATTTGTGACAGTGACAGTTATTCACCCTTGAAGGCAAGCAAACTGCTAAGTCAGTCTGCAAACCCCACAACTTGAAGTGAAAATTGCAACAGACAAAACGTAGTGAAGGGGCATAGTACACACTGTTCAAATCAGTTCTGGAAAGCAGCTCAGTAGCTTCAATGTTTAACTTCTTATGATAAATTTTACCTTTTTTTT
>NW_024371426.1:0-615 GCF_014805655.1 Passer montanus
GATGCCTGCAAAAGATGATAAAGACTTTTTCAGCTCAAGTTTTAAGTATCTTACTAAAAGCACCTTCATAATTATGAGTCTTGAATGAATTGCTCAGGCCACAAACTTCCTTTCTTGTAGGAAAACTCATTTTTTTCCCTTCTCCACTACTCCTTGTGTGAATAAGTCAACATAAACCCCTGTGTATACAGACCCATGTAGTTCTAGGCTGGCAGAGAGGTCACCCAAGCTCTGTTACCACAGACACAGCAGACTGTGCTGGGCAGGAAACTCCCAAGAGGTTTCCTCTGCTCTCACACGTTTCAATATCTTTTAACCATTTAAAGCTTTCTACAGCCATTCAAAAGTTGAAAACAAAGGTTATCCACTATAAATGATACACAATTTCTTGACAGAACTTCAACTGACTCACCGAACTGGAAAACAATGTTTTCATAATAATCTAAGTGTATATAGAAGATATATTCTAGACCTGCTGAATATGTTTTCCTACACTCATCCCAGCCACTACTGGAGGCTGGACCTTACCATAACTACGATTTTCAAAATTTTTGGTTTGGAAAATAATCTGTAGAAGGCCAGTTTCTATCTGTGCCCATTGACAACACCTTTGGT
>NW_024371427.1:0-309 GCF_014805655.1 Passer montanus
GTGACACCTTGGGGACAGTGGGGACAGTGGGGGGACACTGGGAGATTGGGGGGACTTTGGGGACATCGGGGGGACATTGGGGGGATTGGGGACTTTGGGGACATCGAGGGGACTTTGGGGACACTGGGGGAGACTGGTGACACTGAGGGGACACTGGGACAATTTGGACATTGGGGACATTGGTGACACCGGGGGGACTTTGGGGACATTTGGGGACCCCGTGCGTGTCCCGCTGTGTCCCCTCCCCCCGTGACCCCTCCGTGACCCCTCCGTGACCCCGCCGTGTCCCCTCCCCCCCCAGGCGGCCCC
>NW_024371427.1:1907-3033 GCF_014805655.1 Passer montanus
AGGCCAGGTTCCTGATGTCAGTTTGCAGGAGGCACTTGGCACTGTCAAACCAGATCACCTCCAAGCTGACGCGCAGGTGAGCGCACCTGTCTCCCCCCAGCGCCGCCTCCCCCCGTCCCCGCCCCACGGCCACGCTGCTGAGCAAGATCACCTCCAAGCTGACGCGCAGGTGAGCGCACCTGAGATACACCTGGGGGCACCTGGGGTACACCTGGGGGCACCTGGGGGTACCTGGGGGCACCTGGGGGCACCTGGGATATACCTGAGATACACCTGGGGGGGTTCAGACACACCCGGGGCACCTGGGATACACCTGGGGGCACCTGGGGGGGGTTCAGACACACCTGGGCACACCTGGGCACACCTGAGATACACCTGGGGCACACCTGGGGGCTTCAGACACACCTGGGGGGACACACCTGGGACACCTGGTCACACCTGGGGGCTTCAGACACACCTGAGACACACCTGGGGATACCTGGGATATACCTGAGATACACCTGAGGGCACCTGGAATTGGATCAGGACCACCCTGGGACCCCTGGAACCACACCAGGACCCCCCAAAATCGGATTGGGACCCCTGGAACCAGACCAGGACCACCCAAGAATGAAACCAGGACCACCCTGGGACCCCCAAAACCGGACCAGGAGCCTCCTGGGACCCCCAAAATTGGATCAAGACCCCCCAAGAATGAAACCAGGACCACCCTGGGACCCCCAAAACCGGACCAGGAGCCTCCTGGGACCCCCAAAATTGGATTGAGACCCCTGGAATCGGACCAGGACCACCCCGGGACCCCCAGAACCGGACCGGGACCCCCCAAAATCGGATTGGGATCCCCGGAACTGGATCAGGACCACCCTGGGACCCCCAAAATTGGATCAAGACCCCCCAAGAATGAAACCAGGACCCCCGGAACTGGATCAGGACCACCCTGGAACCCCCAAAACCAGACCAGGACCACCCCGGGATCCCCAAAATTGGATTGGGACCCCCAGAACTGGACCAGAACACCCCGGGACCCCCAAAATCAGAGCGGGACCCCCCTGGGACCCCCCAAGAATGAGATCAGGACCCCCCTGGGGCCCCCCCAGAACCAGTTCAGGACCCCGGGGACGCCCAG
>NW_024371427.1:4252-6818 GCF_014805655.1 Passer montanus
CGTCCTGGGGACCCCCCCCAGGGCTCGGGGGCGCCCCCAGACCCACCTGTCCCCTCCCCCCAGTTGCCATCTACCTGGGGATCAAGCGGAAGCCCCCCGGCTGCTCCGAGGGGGGGGGGCTGTGATGGGGAGGGGGCTCCAGCCGGGACCCCCCCCAAAACCGGGACCCCCCCCGGAAACGGAGCGGGACCACCCTGGGAACCCCGAAACCGGACCGGGACCCCCGGAACTGGATCGGGACCCCCAAAATCGGATCTGGACCACCCTGGGACCCCCAAAACCGGATCTGGACCCCCGGAACTGGATCGGGACCCCCCAAAATCGGATCAGGACCCCCTAAGAATGAAACTGGGACCACCCTGGGAACCCCAAAACCGGACCGGGACCCCCGGAACTGGATCAGGACCCCCCAAGAATGAAACTGGGACCACCCTGGGAACCCCGAAACCGGACCAGGACCCCCAAAACTGGATCGGGACCCCCAGAACTGGATCGGGACCCCCCAAAATCGGATCGGGACCACCCTGGGACCCCCAAGAATGAAACTGGGACCACCCTGGGAACCCCAAAATTGGATCAGGACCACCCTGGGACCCCTGGAACCACACCAGGACCCCCCAAAATCGGATTGGGACCCCTGGAACCAGACCAGGACCACCCAAGAATGAAACCAGGACCACCCTGGGACCCCCAAAACCGGACCAGGAGCCTCCTGGGACCCCCAAAATTGGATTGAGACCCCTGGAATCGGACCAGGACCACCCCGGGACCCCCAGAACCGGACCGGGACCCCCCAAAATCGGATTGGGATCCCCGGAACTGGATCAGGACCACCCTGGGACCCCCAAAATTGGATCAAGACCCCCCAAGAATGAAACCAGGACCCCCGGAACTGGATCAGGACCACCCTGGAACCCCCAAAACCAGACCAGGACCACCCCGGGATCCCCAAAATTGGATTGGGACCCCCAGAACTGGACCAGAACACCCCGGGACCCCCAACCGGAACTGGACCAGGACCACCCTGGGACCCCCAAAATTGGATCAAGACCCCCCAAGAATGAAACCAGGACCCCCGGAACTGGATCAGGACCACCCTGGAACCCCCAAAACCAGACCAGGACCACCCCGGGATCCCCAAAATTGGATTGGGACCCCCAGAACTGGACCAGAACGCCCCGGGACCCCCAAAATCAGACCGGGACCCCCCTGGGACCCCCCAAGAATGAGATCAGGACCCCCCTGGGGCCCCCCCAGAACCAGTTCAGGACCCCCGGGACGCCCAGGGACCCCCCAAGAATGAGAGTGGGACCCCCAGGACCAGACTGGGACCCCCAGGACCCCTCTGGGACCCCCAAAACGAGACCAGGACCCCCCCCCGCGCCCCCCAAGAATGAGATCGGGACCCCCGGGACCCCCGGGACCCCCTGGGACCCCCAAAACAAGACCGGGACCCCCCCAGGACCTTCTCACCTGTCGCAGCTGCCCCAGGAGCAGGTGTCACACAGGTGTCACACAGATATCACACAGGTGTCACACACGTGTCTCACAGGTGTGTCTCACCTGTCTCACCTGTCTCACCTGTCTCACCTGTCTCACCTGTCTCACCTGTCTCACCTGTCTCACCTGTCGCAGCTGCCCCAGGAGCAGGTGCTGAAGCTCTACCGGACGATGACGCTGCTCAACACCATGGACAGGATCCTGTACGAGTCCCAGCGCCAGGTACGCGCACCTGGCACACCTGGGCACTCACCTGGGGTACACCTGGGCACACCTGGGCACTCCTGGGCACTCACCTGGGCACTCACCTGGGCACACCTGGGGTACTTGGGCACTCACCTGGGCACACCTGGGCACACCTGGGCACTCCTGGGCACTCACCTGGGGTACCTGGGCACTCACCTGGGCTCACCTGGGGTACACCTGGGCACACCTGGGGTACCTGGGGTACACCTGGGGGCACCTGGGCACAGCTGGGCACTCACCTGGGGCTCACTGGGCACTCACCTGGGCACACCTGGGGTACCTGGGCACACACCTGGGCTCACCTGGGGTACACCTGGGCACACCTGGGGTACCTGGGGTACACCTGGGGGCACCTGGGCACAGCTGGGCACTCACCTGGGGCTCACTGGGCACTCACCTGGGCACACCTGGGGTACCTGGGCACACCTGGGGTACCTGGGATACACCTGGGCACACCTGGGCACTCCTGGGGTACCTGGGGGCACCTGGGCACACCTGGTCCCACCTGGGGGCACCTGGGGGAACACCTGGGGTACCTGGGCACTCACCTGGTCTCACCTGTGCCCCCCGGCCGCCCCCAGGGCCGCATCTCGTTCTACATGACCAACTACGGCGAGGAGGGGACGCACGTGGGCAGCGCCGCCGCGCTGGACAGCGCCGACCTCGTCTTCGGGCAGTACCGCGAGGCAGGTGAGCTCACCTGGGCAGGTGAGACACAGGTGGGACAGGTGAGGGGTTCAGGTGAGCTCAGGTGGGCAGCGCCGCCGCGCTGGACAGTGCCGACCTCGTCTTCGGGCAGTACCGCGAGGCAGGTGAGCTC
>NW_024371427.1:7985-14689 GCF_014805655.1 Passer montanus
GGGACACACCTGGGGGTACAGACACACCTGGGACACACCTGGGCACACCTGGACACACCTGGGCACAGGTGAGACACACCTGGGGGTACAGACACACCTGAGACACACCTGGGGACACCTGGGGGTACAGACACACCTGGGGGTACAGACACACCTGGGGGGCTGAACACACCTGAGATGGGTTCTGAACACACCTGGGGGGGGCACAGGGTGGGGCACGCACCTGGGGGGGGGTCCTGGGCACACCTGAGACACACCTGGGGGCTCCTGAGAGCACCTGGGGAGAGAGCAGGGGAGTCAGAGACAGGGACACACCTGGGGACACCTGGGGCACACCTGGGGCACACCTGGGGGCACCTGGGGTACACCTGGGCACACCTGGGGTACCTGGGGTACCTGGGCACTCACCTGGGCTCACCTGGGGTACACCTGGGCACACCTGGGGTACCTGGGGTACACCTGGGGGCACCTGGGCACAGCTGGGCACTCACCTGGGGCTCACTGGGCACTCACCTGGGCACACCTGGGGTACCTGGGCACACCTGGGGTACCTGGGATACACCTGGGCACACCTGGGCACTCCTGGGCACTCACCTGGGCACTCACCTGGGCACACCTGGGCACACCTGGGCACTCCTGGGCACTCACCTGGGGTACCTGGGCACACCTGGGGGCACCTGGGGTACACCTGGGCACACCTGGGGTACCTGGGGTACCTGGGCACTCACCTGGGCTCACCTGGGGTACACCTGGGCACACCTGGGGTACCTGGGGTACACCTGGGGGCACCTGGGCACAGCTGGGCACTCACCTGGGGCTCACTGGGCACTCACCTGGGCACACCTGGGGTACCTGGGCACACCTGGGGTACCTGGGATACACCTGGGCACACCTGGGCACTCCTGGGGTACCTGGGGGCACCTGGGCACACCTGGTCCCACCTGGGGGCACCTGGGGGAACACCTGGGGTACCTGGGCACTCACCTGGGCTCACCTGTGCTCCCCGGCCGCCCCCAGGGCCGCATCTCGTTCTACATGACCAACTACGGCGAGGAGGGGACGCACGTGGGCAGCGCCGCCGCGCTGGACAGCGCCGACCTCGTCTTCGGGCAGTACCGCGAGGCAGGTGAGCTCACCTGGGCAGGTGAGACACAGGTGGGACAGGTGAGGGGTTCAGGTGAGCTCAGGTGGGCAGCGCCGCCGCGCTGGACAGTGCCGACCTCGTCTTCGGGCAGTACCGCGAGGCAGGTGAGCTCACCTGGGCAGGTGAGGGGCTGGGGAGCTCACCTGGGCTCAGGTGGGACAGGTGAGACACAGGTGAGCTCACCTGGGCACAGGTGAGACAGGTGAGACAGGTGAGGGGTCACAGGTGAGCTCAGGTGGGCTCACGTGGGCAGCGCCGCCGCGCTGGACAGCGCCGACCTCGTCTTTGGGCAGTACCGCGAGGCAGGTGAGCTCACCTGGGCACAGGTGGGACAGGTGAGACACAGGTGAGCTCACCTGGGCACAGGTGGGACAGGTGAGACACAGGTGAGGGGTCACAGGTGAGCTCAGGGGGGCTCAGGGGGGCAGCGCCGCCGTGCTGGACAGCGCCGACCTCGTCTTCGGGCAGTACCGCGAGGCAGGTGAGCTCACCTGGGCACAGGTGAGACAGGTGGGGGGCTGGGGAGCTCACCTGGGCACAGGTGAGGTGTGGGAGGGGCTCAGGGGGGCTCAGGTGTGACAGGTGAGGCACAGGTGAGGTGTGGGTGGCACAGGTGTGACCCAGGTGTGACCCAGGTGTGTCCCAGGTGTGTTAGGTGTCACACAGGTGTGACCCAGCGGGGTGAGGTGACCCGTACCTGTCCCAGGTGTGCTGCTGTACCGGGGGTACCCCCTGGAGCTGTTCATGGCGCTCGGGGTGGGGATGTGCAGGTGCCAGGTGTGACCCAGGTGTGTCAGGTGTGCCAGGTGTCACACAGGTGTGCCCCTCACCTGCCCAGGTGTGCTGCTGTACCGCGGGTACCCCCTGGAGCTGTTCATGGCGCTCGGGGTGGGGATGTGCAGGTGCCAGGTGTGCCCCAGGTGTCACACAGGTGTGTCCCACCTGCCCAGGTGTGCTGCTGTACCGCGGGTACCCCCTGGAGCTGTTCATGGCGCAGTGCTACGGCAACGCGCGCGACCCCGGCAAGGGCCGGCAGATGCCGGTGCACTACGGCTGCCCCGAGCGCCACTTCGTCACCATCTCGTCGCCGCTGGCCACGCAGATCCCGCAGGGTGAGAGCCCCGCCCCCGCCCCCATCCCCCCTTTTTGTCCCCAAAATTTCCCACCTTTTTTTCCCAAATTTTTCCCCACTTTTTTCCCTTTTTTCTCCCATTTTTTCTTTTTTTTCCTTGAATTTTCTCCCTTTTTTCTCTCTTTTTTCCCAAACTTCTGCCCCATTTTCCCCCCAAATTTCTCCCCTTTTTCCCCAAATCCTCCCTTTCTTCCCCCAATATTTTCCCCTCTTTTTTCCCTTTTTTCCCCAAATTTTTCCCCACTTTTTTCCCTTTTTTTCCCATATTTCTGCCCTTTTTTCCCAAATTTCTGCCGTTTTTCCCCCTTTTCTTCCCAAATCTCCGCCCCGTTTTCCTCCAAATTTCTCCCTTTTTCCCCCAAATCCCCCCTTTCTTCCCCCAAATTTCCCCCCTTTTTTCCCTTTTTTTCCCAAATTTCCCCCACTTTTTTCCCTTTTTTCCCCGAATTTTTCCCTTTTTTTCCCGTATTTCCGCCCCATTTCCCCCCAAATTTCTCCCCTTTTTCCCCCAAATCCCCCCTCTCTTCCCCCAATATTTCCCCCCTTTTTTACCTTTTTTTCCCAAATTTTTCCCCGCTTTTTTCCCTTTTTTCTCCCATTTTTTCTTTTTTTTCCTTGAATTTTCTCCCTTTTTTCTCTCTTTTTTCCCAAACTTCTGCCCCATTTTCCCCCCAAATTTCTCCCCTTTTTCCCCCAAATCCTCCCTTTCTTCCCCCAAATTTTCCCCTCTTTTTTCCCTTTTTTCCCCAAATTTTTCCCCACTTTTTTCCCTTTTTTTCCCATATTTCTGCCCTTTTTTCCCAAATTTCTGCCGTTTTTCCCCCTTTTCTTCCCAAATCTCCGCCCCGTTTTCCTCCAAATTTCTCCCTTTTTCCCCCAAATCCCCCCTTTCTTCCCCCAAATTTCCCCCCTTTTTTCCCTTTTTTTCCCAAATTTCCCCCACTTTTTTCCCTTTTTTCCCAAATTTTTCCCTTTTTTTCCCGTATTTCCACCCCATTTTTCCCCCAAATTTCCCAGTTTTTTCCCCCAACTCCCCCTTTTCCCCCCAAACCCCCCCATCCCTCCACCTGACCAACCCCATTTTTTTTTGCCCAAAATCCCCGTTTTTCCCCCCAAAATCCCCCATTCCTCCACATAAAAAATCCCAGATTTTTTCCCCTTTTCCCCCCAAAACTCCCCCATTCCTCCACCTAAAAACTCCCAATTTTTTTTGCCAACCTCCAGATTTTTCCCCCGATTTCTCCACCTGACCAACCCCATATTTTTTGCCCAAAATCCCCATTTTTTCCCCCAAAAATCCCCCATTCCTCCACCTGAAAAATCCCGTCATTTTTCCTTCGCTTCCCCCATTTCCCCTCAAAACTCCCCCATCCCTCCACATAAAAAATCCCAATTTTTTTCCCCAAACCCCAGATCTTTTCCCCCATCCCTCCACCTCACAAACCCCATATTTTTTCCCCAAAATCCCCGTTTTTTCCCCCAAAAATCCCCCATATCTTCAGATCAAAAATCCCATCATTTTTCCCTCGCTTCCCCCATTTCCCCCCCAAACTCCCCCATTCCTCCACCTAAAAACTCCCGGATTTTTTCCCCAAACCCCCCAATCCCTCCACCTGACCAACCACCCATTTTTTTCCCAAAATCCCTGTTTTTTCCCCCAAAAATCCCCCATATCTCTAGGTGAAAAATCCCATCAAGTTTTCCCCCTTTTCCCCCAAAACTCCCCCATTCCTCCACATAAAAAATCCCAGATTTTTTCCCCAAACCCCAGATTTTTTCCCTGCTATCTCCAGCTAACAACCCCCATATATTTTTGCCCAAATTCCCCCATATTTCCCCCCAAAATCCCCCATATCTCCAGGTGAAAAATCCCGTCATTTTTCCCTCGCTTCCCCCATTTCCCCCCAAAACTCCCCCCGTCCACCCCCCACCAAAAATCCCCCTTTCCTCCACCTGAAAACTCCCAAATTTTTCCCAAAACTCCCCCTTTTCCCCCCAAACTCCCCGATTCCTCCACCTAAAAAATCCCAATTTTTTTCCCCAAACTCCCCAATCCCTCCACCCGACCAACGCGATATTTTTTGCCCAAAATCCCCATTTTTCGGCCCAGCGGTGGGCGCGGCCTACGCCATCAAGCGCGCGGACGCCAGCCGCGCCGTGGTCTGCTACTTCGGCGAGGGCGCGGCCAGCGAGGGCGACGCGCACGCCGGCTTCAACTTCGCCGCCACGCTCGAGTGCCCCATCGTCTTCTTCTGCCGCAACAACGGCTACGCCATCTCCACGCCCACCTCCGAGCAGTACCGCGGCGACGGCATCGGTGAGCAGCCCCAAAATCCCGTTTTCTGCCCCATTTCCCCCCCTGCAGCGGCGCGGGGCCCCGGCTACGGGCTGCTCTCCATCCGCGTGGACGGCAACGACGTCTTCGCCGTCTACAACGCCACGCGGGAGGCGCGGCGCCGCGCCGTGGCCGAGAACCAGCCCTTCCTCATCGAGGCCATGACCTACAGGTGGGTCCCCAAAAATATCCCCAAAAAATCCCAAAAAATCCGCTTTTTTTTCCAAAAAAAATCCGCCTTTTTTCACAAAAAAATCTGCTTTTTTTTCCAAAAAATTCGGATTTTTTACCAAAAAAATCTGATTTTTTTCCCTCCTAAAAATCTGGTTTTTTCCCTCCAAAAATCCACTTTTTTCCCCAAAAAAAGTCTATTTTTTACAAAAAGAAATCCGCTTTTTCCCCCCAAAAAATCTGATTTTTTTTTCAAAAAAAATCTGATTTTTAAAAAAAAGAATCCGCATTTTTTACAAAAAAAATCTGATTTCCCCCCCCCAAAAATCTACAGTTTTTTCCAAAAAAATCCACTTTTTTCCCAAAAAACCCTGTTTTTTTCCCAAAAATATCAGCTTTTTTTGGAAAAAAAATCTGCTTTTTTTTTCTGAAAAAAATCCACTTTTCCCCCAAAAAAGTCTCTGCTTCTTCCCCAAAAACACTCTGCTTTTTTCCCCCAAAAATCCTCTCTTTCCCCCAAAACCCGCTGGTTTCCGAGGACCAGCCCTTCCTCATCGAGGCCATGACCTACAGGTGGGTCACCCAAAAATAGCCTCTTTTACCCCAAAAACATCCCCTTTTTTTTAAAAAAAAATCGGATTTTTTTCCGAAAAAATCTGATTTTTTCTGAAAAAAATTCACTTTTTTTCCAAAAAAATTCCGCTTTTTTTTTTTTCCAAAAAAAATCTGCTTTTTTCCCTCCAAAAAATCTGCTATTTTTCCCCAAAAATCTGCTTTTTTCTCAAAAAAAATCTGATTTTTCCCCCCCAAAAATCTGGGTTTTTTCCCCCAAAAAAGCCTCTGCTTTTTACCCAAAAAAATCTGCTTCTTTTCCCAAAAAAATCCACTTTTTTCTCAAAACAAATCTGATTTTTTTCCAAAATAATCTGATCTTTTCCCCCGAAAAATACATTTTTTTCGCCCCAAAAAATCAGATTTTTCCCCCAAAAAATCTGATTTTTTCCCCCAAAAATCTGCTTTTTTTGCCCCAAGAAATCCACATTTTTTAAAAAAAAAAAAGTTTGGTTTTTTTTTTAAAGATCTGATTTTTTTCCAAAAAAATCCTCTTTTCCCAAAAAAAAATCTGCTTTTTTCCCAAAAAAATCTGCTTTTTTCCCCAAAAAAAACCTCTACTTTTTCCCAAAAAAAACTTATGTGTTTTTTTGCCCAAAATCCCCGTTTTTGTGCCCAGAATCGGCCACCACAGCACGAGTGACGACAGCTCCGCTCACCTTTCCCATTTCCCCATTTCCCAGGGATTTTTCCTCGGGTTTTTTTTCCCAAATTCTCAGGTTTTTTCCCCATTTCTCATGGATTTTTTCCAGTTGTTTTTTCCCCAAATTCCCACGGGTTTTTCCCCATTTTTTTCCCCATTTCCCAGGGATTTTTTTTCCAGGTTTTTTTCTGCATTTCCCACGGATTTTTTCCTGGGTTTTCTCTGATTTTTTCCCCCATTTCTCATGGATTTTTTCCAGTTTTTTTTTCCCAAAATCTCCAATTTTTTCCCCAAATTCCCATGGATTTTTCCCCCATTTTTTCCCAGTTTTTTTCCCCATTTCCCATTTATTTTTTCCTGGTTTTTTTCCTCATTTCCCACGGGATTTTTTCCCCAATTTTTCCCAGGTTTTTCCCCTGTTTTTCCTGCGATTTTTCCCCCATTATTTTTTTGCCCAAAATCGCGTTTTTTCTGCCCAGAATCGGCCACCACAGCACAAGCGACGACAGCTCTCATTTTCCCCATTTCCCACGGATTTTTCCCATGTTTTTTCCCCAGGTTTTTCCCCAAAATCCCCGTTTTTCCCCCCAAATTCCATTTTTTCCCCAAAATTAATTTTTTTTTTTGCCCAAAATCGGGGTTTTTCTGCCCAGAATCGGCCACCACA
>NW_024371428.1:0-615 GCF_014805655.1 Passer montanus
ATGAAAATAAAAAAGGCAAAAAATACCTCAAAAAAAAATTAAAAAGTTAAAAAAAAAATGGCCCCAAATGTTAAAAAGAAAAGCAAAAAAAATTTCAAAAAAATTTATAAAGTAAAAAAAAAAGCTCCAAAAAATCCCCAAATATTAAAAATATTAAAAAAAACCTCAAAAATTTAAAAAGTAAAAAAAAAAAAACAAAAATGGCCCAAAAAAAATCCCAAAATATTTTTAAAAAGAAAAAAAAACCTCAAAAATTTAAAAAGTAAAAAAAAAAAAACAAAAATGGCCCAAAAAAAATCCCAAAATATTTTTAAAAAGAAAAAAAAACCTCAAAAATTTAAAAAGTAAAAAAAAAAAAACAAAAATGGCCCAAAAAAAATCCCAAAATATTTTTAAAAAGAAAAAAAAACCTCAAAAAATTTTAAAAGCAAAGAAAAGGCCCCAAATATTAAAAAGAAAAACAAAAAAAGTCAAAAATATTTAAGAAGTTAAAAAAAAATGGCCCCAAAAATCTACAAATATTTAAAAAAGCAAAAAAAAAAATTAAAAAAAATTTAAAAAGAAAAAAAAACTAAATGGTCCTACTCCAAAAAATCTCCAAATATTCAAAAAAGG
>NW_024371429.1:0-614 GCF_014805655.1 Passer montanus
TTTGGGACAGGACCCCCAAGGATGGGGTCGCGACCCCTGAGATGGGGTCAGGACCCCCAGGATTGGGGTCAGAACCCCGGGATTGGGGTCAGGACCCCAGGATTGGGGTCAGGACTCCCAGATTAGGGTCAGAGCCCCCAAGATTGGGGTCAGAACCCTGGGATGGGATCAGGACCCCAGGACTGGGGTCAGGACCCCTGAGATGGGGTCAGAACTATCAGGATTGGGGTCAGAAACCTGGGATTGAGGTCAGGACCCCAGGATTGGGGTCAGGACCCCGGGATTGGGGTCAGGACCCCTGAGATGGGGTCGGAAACACCAGGATTGGGGTTGGGAGCCCAGGGATGGGGTCAGGACAGGGGTCACGACCCAGGCCAGGACCCCTCAGGTGTCACAGCCATTCCCTGGGAATGTCCCCTCCACTGGGACTTGGGGTGGGACCCTCAGGATGGCTCCTGTCCCTCAGGATGGCTCCTGTCCCCAGGCCACCCCCCTGTCCCCGTGTCCCATCCTGTCACCTCTCCGGTGCCACCCCCACTTCCCTTTTCCCTTTTCCTGCAGGGTCTGGGGGGGTTTTGGGGGGTTCTGGGATGGTTTGGGGGGCTCTGGGGGTT
>NW_024371430.1:0-614 GCF_014805655.1 Passer montanus
TGCCTGGTAAAACCATGGAAAAGATTATTATTTTGAAGATATTGAGGAGGTGTTGAACAAACACTGGGAGGACAACACAGTCACCAGAGACAGCCAGCACATCTTCATTAGGGGGAACTCCTGCTTATCAAAACTGACTTCCTTCTACAACAGGATAACCCACTGAGTTGATCTAGGAAAACCAACAAAGGCAATTTTTCTGGACTTCAGCAAAGCCCTGGAAACTGTCTCTCCTCCTAGACCAGACGTCCAGAAGACAGCTGAACATTACCTGATGAGTCAGCAATTGGTTCATGGGTTGAGCATCAAGGGTTGTGGTGGTTGAGGTGACATCAGACTGGAATCTGCTCATTAGCGGGTCTCCAGAGGGCTCCTTCCTCAGCCCACTTCTCTTCAACATCTTGGACAAAGGATTCAAAGGCATACTTAGTTTGCCAATGACTCTGACCTGGAAGGTTAATGTTAATTCCCTTAAGGGTAGAGAAGTCCTGCAGAAAGACCTCAAGAAATTAGTGAGCTGAGCAATCATCAACTATATGAATGTGCTGGATTCTGTACCTGGCATGAGACAACCCTGTCTGTGCACACAGACTGGGGAATGAGAGGCTGGAGAG
>NW_024371431.1:0-614 GCF_014805655.1 Passer montanus
AAAAAGGAGAGGGGAAAAAAGGAGAGGGGAAAAAAAGGAGAGGGGGGAAAAGGAGAGGGGAAAAAAGGAGAGGAAAATAGAGAGGGAAAAAAAGGAGAGAGAAATAAAGGAGAGGGAAATAAATGAGAGCAGAGCTGGGGACCAGGGAGGAGACAGGAGGGACCAGGAATGGGGCACAGGAGAGGGAAAATGGGACCAAAACAGGGAAAAAAGAAATGGTTCCCTTTCCCAGGGGTGTTTGTGCAACCGGCTTGAAAGGGATTTTTCTCCCTGGTTTTCCACTTTTGGGGAATTTGTGGAAGGAGAAAATCCCATCTGTGGGAGGAATGAAAGAAACAGGAGGTGGGGACAAGAGAAAATGGGAACGAGAGGTGGAGAAAAGCAGGATCAGGAGAGGGGACAAGGGGACAAGGACATTTGGGGTCAGGAGAGGGACAAGGACGAGACTTTGGGGATAAATGGGAACTGGAGAAAAGGGGACAAGAAAAGGGGACCTGAAAAACCAGGAGAGGGGGACGAGTGGCACGGGGAGAAGGGGCCAGGGGACAAGGAAAGGTTGGGAGCAAGAGATGGAGAAAAGCTGGGTCAGGAGAGGGGACAAGGGGACAAGGACA
>NW_024371432.1:0-2722 GCF_014805655.1 Passer montanus
CCAAACTGATTATTCGCATTTACTGCAAACTAGTATTCTTCAGGTGAGGATATGCAACCCACATAAACTGATTTTTAATGAACACATTTTAGGCAAAAATCCCCCCACCCCAAAAGTCCCTAGAAAGAACTACAATTGAAGATATATAAAAAGGGATAATTAACAAGAATACTCAGGGAAGTGCACACGCTGCCTTAATGATCCTCTGATAAAAACCAACAAAGAAGTCACGCACATAAAGAAGAGAGAAAAAAAGAAAAATGCTTACAAAGCACTAATAATTACAGCTGCAAATCTCTACTTATTCTACTGTATTGTTAACATCCTGTGAAAATTCATATACAGATTAAGGTCTATCCTGCAACAACCCTCAATGTAAAGTCTAAGAGAATTTTGCAAAAAAGCAATTAATTAGTCAAACGGTCACTTTCTGAAGCAGATTGTGTTAGCTGTTGTCAGAGAGAAGACACCAGCACAGTGCCAGACAAGCAAGAAAAGTAAATCCCATTTTTGGCAATGCTAATTCAGCAAGCAGAACACAAGATTAAAATGGCTGCACGCACCAAGTGTGTGTAATATTTCTCCTTAACACTGTAAATAGTCTGGCTAGTCCTGACCATGGTCGAGGTTGGGAAGCAACAGCCAAAGATCCCAGCCTGCTTTTGTTACAGCTACATTTTTGAGTTTAAAATAAACAGAACTAAAACCCACTGCTTTCACTGAGCTACATGCTGCTGAATTTGGTAACTATGCATATTTATTCCCGAGGCTCCATAAGAAAAGCAAGATTTATGTACACAATTTAATTCCTTTGTTTTCCAAATATATTTTACCAAAAGAAAAATCATATCAAATTGTCCTTGGAAATGCAGCCTATTAAAAATTTCAGCAAGATAAATAAAGCCCTTGTTCAAAATGCATATTCCGCCTAATGAATTACAATAAAACCATATAGTTACACAAATATATTTGACCAACAGACAAAAGTCTTAATTTTACCAAGCAGTTCTCGCCCTGGCAATGTTGAACGACGACTTTTTGACGAACTTGGAGTTGTTATCTGAAAAACAAAGAAAGTAAAAAACAACCTAACCTTCTGAGTTTTTTGCGTGTTCAAGATATCATCAAAACCTTACGTGTGACTCCCTTGCCTCTTGCTGTTCTGGGTCATGTACAGTTATGGTCTTGAAGGGCTCAGCCAAGTTCAGACAAAGCGGAAAACATCTAGTCTGAGACTTGAGTAGCAAGTTTCAGGAGTTACTAGTTAGTCCTGGAAAGCTATTCATTATTTTTTTCAACTTCTACATTATATGTCATGTATTAATTCCTACCCCAAATATAAGAATTTATCCATGGAGATATATATATATATCTACACACAAACACTTCTGAATAATCTCGACATCTCTGACAGCTCCAGAGGAAAAGAGAAGCTGTATCCTGACACTTCACCTCTGATCTTCCTCACCCCCCAAATGAAAGCAAAGCTAATTCTTTCTTTTGTCCTCTACGAAGGTCAGATTTAGACTTTTAGGAAAATTGACAGCTCAAAGATCAAACTGCACACCAGGGATCGAAGAAATAAATATAAAAGTAAAAAAAAAGGGAATATAAAATTATAAAACATTTGCTCTGTTTCTTACATATCATAGTGGTCAAAGTGCCAACATCTACACAGACATCCAGCAGAAGAAGAATAGGAGAGCCACAGAAAAGTTGTGTTAAAATTCATTTAACTGCTACCCAGTTAAAGAGCTTTTGTTTTAGTCCAACTAGCTAGTAACTTAGAACAGGAGAAATAACAGGAGAAATATCTTACCGTTATCCATTTGGGAATATTTCTCTCATCACCTTGTAATATCACATCCACTGGAACTCTTTTTTTCGTTAGGATTTGTCCATCATCTCCATTCAGATTCTTGGAGGAAAATAAAATTATTTAAACACATAAAAATTATTGGCACAAGCAACGCCAAACTGATTATTCGCATTTACTGCAAACTAGTATTCTTCAGGTGAGGATATGCAACCCACATAAACTGATTTTTAATGAACACATTTTAGGCAAAAATCCCCCCACCCCAAAAGTCCCTAGAAAGAACTACAATTGAAGATATATAAAAAGGGATAATTAACAAGAATACTCAGGGAAGTGCACACGCTGCCTTAATGATCCTCTGATAAAAACCAACAAAGAAGTCACGCACATAAAGAAGAGAGAAAAAAAGAAAAATGCTTACAAAGCACTAATAATTACAGCTGCAAATCTCTACTTATTCTACTGTATTGTTAACATCCTGTGAAAATTCATATACAGATTAAGGTCTATCCTGCAACAACCCTCAATGTAAAGTCTAAGAGAATTTTGCAAAAAAGCAATTAATTAGTCAAACGGTCACTTTCTGAAGCAGATTGTGTTAGCTGTTGTCAGAGAGAAGACACCAGCACAGTGCCAGACAAGCAAGAAAAGTAAATCCCATTTTTGGCAATGCTAATTCAGCAAGCAGAACACAAGATTAAAATGGCTGCACGCACCAAGTGTGTGTAATATTTCTCCTTAACACTGTAAATAGTCTGGCTAGTCCTGACCATGGTCGAGGTTGGGAAGCAACAGCCAAAGATCCCAGCCTGCTTTTGTTACAGCATTGCCATTATTTCACATTTACCATTTGCTTCAAATCACGTTCCCCATTTATGCTAGACTCTCAGGTGAACGACCATA
>NW_024371433.1:0-614 GCF_014805655.1 Passer montanus
GGGGGCACAGGGACATGGGGGGGACACAGAGGAGGTGCGAGGACATCGAGGTGGGGAGCCCCGGGGATCTGGGGACACCGGGATGGGACACGGGGGGACACCGGGGGGCCGGGCCGGTGACAGGGCCGGTGTCCCCAGGTTCCTGCTGTCCGAGGAGCAGCGGCGCCTCTTCGAGAAGCTGGTGCTGTACTGCGACAAATCGGCCGAGCTGATCCCCGTGTCCTTCGTGCTCGGTGAGACCCCGGGACCACCCCCGGGACCACCCCCGGGGCCCCCAGCCCTGCCCAGTGTCCCCGCTGAGCCACCAACCTGATCCCCGTGTCCTTTGTGCTTGGTGAGACCCCGGGGACCGCCCCTGGGACTAACCCTGGGACCCCCGGGACCACCCCCGGGACCCCCAGGTTCCCCCCACAACCTCCCAGTACCCCTTCTAGTGCCCCCTCCCAGTGTCCCCAGTACCCCTCCCAGAGCTCCTAGTGCTCCCTGTTCCCCCAGTCCTCCCAGTACACCCCATTACCCTTCCCAGTCCCCCCAGCTCCCCCAGTCCCCCAAGTTCTCAGTCTCCCCAGCTCCCCCAGTCCTCCCAGTCCCCCCAGTACCCCATTCCCCCAGTC
>NW_024371434.1:0-614 GCF_014805655.1 Passer montanus
TCCTGCAGATCTGGGAGTTCAGACTGCCCCACTCATCTGCTCAGGAGTCACAAAGTTGATTACCCCAGAGGCCATGCAGTTCCTTCAGGATAGTGTGATGAGAACCTTCAGCCTCCTTGTAGATTTGAGCTGCGTGCTCAGAGCCCTTTGTCATGAGGGAGCTGCTTCTGGATGTCTGCTCAAGGCGAGAGGGGTGAAGTAGTTGGGTATTTTTAGCTCTTTTCCATGCCTGTGGTTTTTATATGCTAATCTGTTTGTTTCTTTCCAGCCTTCGGAATATTCATTCCGCAACATCTAAAATTTGACACCTGCTGTAGCTTGTATTATCACTTTCACCCTCAGAAACCCAGAAATTATTAAGGTGGAGTAATTGCTATCCTATTATATAATAACTACTTTAATCCAGCAATCATAACGTTATTTGAAATGAACCCTTTTGTGCCATTGATTTTAGAATAATTACTGTTATATTGTACTTCTGCAAGAGTTATTCTCAGTTAACCACTTGAAAATAATACGCTCTACTTATTGAAAAAAATAAATCTGATTATCCCCCAAAGCTCAATGTTCTTTCTACATCTGTGCCTCAATTGTCTGCTGGTGACCTGAGATGC
>NW_024371435.1:0-614 GCF_014805655.1 Passer montanus
TCCTCGGCCAGCGCCGCCTTCACCCTGCCGGGACCCGCAGGTGAGCTCACCTGGGCACAGGTGAGCACACCTGGGCAAGAATCCCCACAGGAATCCCCAAAATTTCCACAAAAATCCCCACAGAAATGGTGAAAATTTCACAAAAGTTCCCATTTTGGGTCCTGTGCTGCCTTTACCCTGCCAGGACCCGCAGGTGAGCGCACCTGGGCGCAGGTGAGCACACCTGGGCAAGAATCTCCACAGAAATCACAAAAATTTCCACAGAAATCACAAAAATTTCCACAAAAATCTCAAAAATCCTCATGGAAATGGTCAAAAATTCACCCAAATTCCCATTTTACCCTGCCAGGACCTGCAGGTGAGCTCACCTGAGCCCCAAAAATCCCCTTAAATCCACCCAAATCCCTCCTTATTTCCCCAAAAATCCCTCAAATTCTCCCCAAAATCCCCCCAAATCCCCCTGAATTCTCCCCAAATTCCCCAAAATGCCCCCAAATCCCCTTGAATTCTCCCCCAATTCCCCTGAATTCCCCAAATTTGTCCCAAATTCCCCCTGAATTCCCCAAATTCCCCAAAATCCTGCCAAAATCCCCTTGAATTCTCCCCCAATTTCC
>NW_024371436.1:0-614 GCF_014805655.1 Passer montanus
CAAGCCCAGCTACCTGCACCAGGTGTATTCCACGACACTACTCTAGAGTGTTTGCATGCCTCAGTTTGTCCCTGTAATGCCCTCAGGGATTGCTGTCGGAGTGGCATTTGCTGAACAGGTCAGGTTTGATGGAAACTGAAATTGTAACTTGGCTGGAGATGAAACAGAATATATTTTGTATTTGTTTATTTGCCTAGGACTAGATACATGCAGAGATGAATTTCAGTGTAATCCTCAAACTGCTTACTATGTTGTGCTAATCTCTACAGTTACATCTGATTACAAAAGAAAAAAGGCCACTGGTAGGCTTTAAAAGTTTCTGCCATCTGTCCTGGTGCTTACCCTTCGTTCACCGTAAGGATGTATTGTGAGAGGCTAGACAGCCTCCCTGTGTGAGGCTAGCAGCCTCTTAGGCTGTTTTTACCTTCTGTCTCTCTTTTGGATTCTGTTCAAATGGAGCAGCATGTGGTCTTCTGTTTTACCACGACAATGCCGATCTTCATATCCTGTGCTTCAGTTGTTTAACCTAGCACCTTTGGATTTGGGACCTTCTTTTTATTGTGTTCCTCTTCACAACAGCTTGAAGTGGAGTAATCACAAGGAAGAGATCTTGT
>NW_024371437.1:0-614 GCF_014805655.1 Passer montanus
ATCGAAGCTGCGAAGCGACCACTCTTGGAGAGTCTCGCATTTGGCAATGCCAACCCGGATTGTCAACGGGTCATCACTGCAATGCCAGGACGGCCATCCCTGGCAGAGATGGTGGAAGCATGCAGCAAGGTGGGAACGCCTCAGCATGTTGCGTCGATCGTGAGAGATGAATTGAAAGGAGAATGGGAAAACCAGCTGAGAGAACACTCAGGAAAACAATCAGAAGAAGAGATGCTGGACAAAATATTTCAACAGCAGAATGAAATTCTTGCAACCATCCAAAAGAAAAACAATCCACCAGGAGGACAGTGCTACAAGTGTGGAGCATTTGGACATTTTAAGAAGAATTGCCCAGAAGCACGCGCACAAGCGCAGACGCAAAAACCGCAAAAACCACTTTGCGCATGATGCGGAGGAGGAAGACACTCTGTGAAAGAATGTTGTTCTCAGACGGACGTGGAAGGAAATCCTCTACCACATCCGGGAAACGGGAAAAAGAGCGCGCACACAAATCGCCAGCGCGCGACGACACAAGTGATGGTGATGACACAAGAGCAGGCAGGACAGTCATAGGAGAGCATCAAACAGACACCCTCAGCAAAGTCCTCAGCAGA
>NW_024371438.1:0-18855 GCF_014805655.1 Passer montanus
CCACAGCAAGAGGGGGGTGGGGATGGTTGCAAAGGAAACTGACCACAGCAAGTGTGGGCTGGGGGTTGTTGCCATGGAAATTGATCATAGCAACTGGGGGATGTTGATGGTAGCCATGGAAACCGACCATATCAACAGGAGGCTGGTGATGCTTGCCGTGGAAACTAATCATAGCAACAAGGGGCTGGGGATGGGTTCCATGGAAACTGACTATAGAACCATGGGCTGGGGATGTTTGCCCTGAAAACTGACCATGGGAACGGGGTGCTGGGGATGGTTGCCATGGAAACTGACCATAGCAGCAGGGGGCTGGTGATGGTTGCTATGAAAACTGTAAATTGCAACAGGGGGCTGATGATGTTTTCCTTGGAAACTGACCATAGCGACAGCGAGCTAGGGATGTTGCCATGGAAACTGACCATAGCAACAGTGGGCTGGTGATGTCTGCCATGAAAGCTGACCATAGCAACGGGGGGCTGGGGTTGGTTGTCATGGAAACCAACCATAGGAAGAGGGGGCTGGGGGTGGTTGCCAAGGAAATTGATCATAGAAAGAGGAGTCTGGTGATGTTTGCCATGGAAACTCACCATAGCAACGGGGGGCTGGGGTTGGTTGTCATGGAAACCAACCATGGCAAGAGGGGGCTGGGGGTGGTTGCCATGGAAACTGACCATAGTAACAAGGGGCTGCGGTGGTTGCCATGGAAACCGACCATTAGAACAGGGCGCTGGGGATGGCTGCCGTGGATACTGACCGTAGCAACAGGGGGGCTAGGGAGCGTTGCTGTGGAACCTGACAATAGCAACACGGAGCTGGTGAGGGTTGCCATGGAAACTGACCATAGTAACAAGGGGCTGCGGTGGTTGCCATGGAAACCGACCATTAGAACAGGGCGCTGGGGATGGCTGCCGTGGATACTGACCGTAGCAACAGGGGGGCTAGGGAGCGTTGCTGTGGAACCTGACAATAGCAACACGGAGCTGGTGAGGGTTGCCATGGAAACTGACCATAGTAACAAGGGGCTGCGGTGGTTGCCATGGAAACCGACCATTAGAACAGGGCGCTGGGGATGGCTGCCGTGGATACTGACCGTAGCAACAGGGGGGCTAGTGATCGTTGCTGTGGAACCTGACAATAGCAACACGGAGCTGGTGATGGTTGCCATGGAAACTCATTGTAGCAACAAGGGGCTGCGGTGGTTGCCATGGAAACCGACCATTAGAACAGGGCGCTGGGGATGGCTGCCGTGGATACTGACCGTAGCAACAGGGGGGCTAGTGATCGTTGCTGTGGAACCTGACAATAGCAACACGGAGCTGGTGATGGTTGCCATGGAAACTGACCATTGCAACAGGGGCCTGGTGATGTTTGCCATGGAAACTGACCATAGCAAGAGGGGGCTGGTGATGCTTTTCCTGGAAACTGACCATAGCAACAGGGGGCTGGTGGTGGTTGCTATGGAGAGCGTCCAATGCAACACGGGGCTGGGGATGGTTGCCATGGAAACTCATTGTAGCAAAGGGGTCTAGGGATGGTTGCCATGAAAACTGACCATAGCAAGAGGGGGCTGGTGATGTTTTTCCTGGAAACTGACCATAGCAAAATGGGGCTGGAGATGGCTGCCATTCAAACCGACCATAGCAATTGGGGGCTGGGGATGTTTGCCATGGAAACTGACCATAGGAACGGGGGGCTGGGGGTGGTAGCCATAGAAACCGACCACATCAAGAGTGGGCTGGGGATGGTTGCCATGGAAACTGACCATAGCAACAGGGTCCTCCTGATGGTTGCCATGGATCCTGACATAGGAACAGGGGGCTGGGGATGGTTGCCATGCAAACTGACCATAGCAACAGTGGGTGGTGATGGTTGCCGTGGAAACTAATCATATGAACAGGAGGCTGGGAATGGTTGCCATGCAAACTGACCATATCAACAGCGATTTGGTGATGATTGCCATGGAAACTGACCATAGCAAGAGAGGGCTAGGGCTGTTTGCCATGATGATTGATCATAGCAACAGGAGGGTGTTGATGGTTACCATGGAAACTGACCATAGGAACAGGTGGCTGGTGATGATTGCCATGAAAACTGACCACGGCAAGAGGGGGCTGGGGATGGCTGCCATGGAAACTGACCATAGCAACAAGGGGCTGGGGATGGTTGCCATGGAAAGAGACCATGGCAACCGGGGACTGGGGATGATTGCTATGGAAACTGACCATAACAACCGTGGGTAGCGAATGGTTACCATTGAAACTGACCATAGGAACAGGTGGCTGGTGATGATAGCCATGGAAACTGACCACAGCAAGAGGGGGCTGGGGATGTTTGCCATGGGGGCAGCTGGTGATGATAGCCATGGAAACTGACCACAGCAGGAAACTGACCATAGCAACAGGGGGCTGGGGATGGTTGCCATGGAAACTGAACATAGCAACAGGGGGCTGGGGATGGCTGCCATTGAAAGTGACCATAGCAACAGGGGGCTGGGGATGGTTGCCATGGAAACTGAACATAGCAACGGTGGGAAATGATGGTTGCCATGGAAACCGACCACAGCAACGGGGGGCTGGGAATGGTTGCAATGGTAACCGACCATACAACAATGGGCTGAAGATGGCTGCCATGGAAACTGACCATAGCAACAGGGCATTGGTGATGAATGCCAGGGAGACTGACAACAGAAACAGGGAATGGTAATGGTTGCCATGGAAACTGACCATTGCAGCGGGGGGCTGGTGGTGGTTGGTATGGAAACTGACCATAGCAACAGGGGGCTGGGGATGGGTACTATGGAAACTGACCATAGCAATGGTGGGTCTGAGGATGGCTGCCATGGAAACCGACCATAGCAACGAGGGGCTGAGGCTGGGTGCTATGGAAACTGCTCATCGCAATGGTGGGTCTGAGGATGGCTGCCATGGAAACCGACCATAGCAACGAGGGGCTGAGGCTGGGTGCTATGGAAACTGCTCATCGCAATGGTGGGTCTGAGGATGGCTGCCATGGAAACCGACCATAGCAACGAGGGGCTGAGGCTGGGTGCTATGGAAACTGATCATAGCAATGGTGGGTCTGAGGATGGTTGCCATGGAAACCGACCATAGGATCAGGGGGCTGGTGAGGACTGCCATGGAAATTTACCATAGCAACAGGGGGCTGGGGATGGTTACTATGGAAACTGACCATAGCAACAAGGGGCTGGTGATGGTAGCCGTGGAAACTGACCATAGCAACTATGGTCTTGGGATGGTTGCCATAAAACCGACCATAGCAACGGGCGGATGGGAATGGTTGCCATGGAAACTGACCAAAGCAACAGGGGGCTGGTGATGACTGTCGTGGAAACTGACCATAGCAACAAGGGGCTGGTGATGGTTGCCATGGAAACCGACCACAGCAATAGGGGGTCGGAGGATGGTTGCCATGGAAACTGAGCATAGCAACAGGGGGTCTGAGGATGGTTGTCATGGAAACCGGCCATAGCAAGGAGGGGCTGGGGATGGTTGCTATGGAAACTGACCATAGCAACGGTGGGCAAATGATGGTCGCCATGGAAACCGACCATAGCAACGGGGGGCTGGTGATGTCTGCCATGGAAATTTACCATAACAATAGGGGGCTGGGGATGGTTGCCATGGTAACCGATCATAGCAACAGGCGGCTGGGGATGGCTGCCATGGTGTCTTGGCTTGTAAAATGAGCATGTATTCTATTTTGCCATCTGTTGGGGGTTAGGCAGTTTTTTCTTATCTCTTTCAGGAACAATGACACTGCCCGGCAATAGCAACGAGGGGCTGGGGATGGTTGCTATGAAAACTGACCATAGCAACGGTGGGCAAATGATGGTCGCCATGGAAACCGACCACAGCAATAGGGGGTCGGAGGATGGTTGCCATGGAAACTGTCCATAGCAACAGGGGGCTGGTGATGTCTGCCATGGAAATTTACCATAACAATAGGGGGCTGGGGATGGTTGCCATGGTAACCGATCATAGCAACAGGCGGCTGGGGATGGCTGCCATGGTGTCTTGGCTTGTAAAATGAGCATGTATTCTATTTTGCCATCTGTTGGGGGTTAGGCAGTTTTTTCTTATCTCTTTCAGGAACAATGACACTGCCCGGAAGACAATGTCCTGCTAATGGGCTATATAATGTCTTGGCTTGTAAAATAAGCATGTATTCTTTTTTGCCATCTGTTGGGGGTTAGGCAGTTTTTTCTTATCTCTTTCAGGAACAATGACACTGCCCGGAAGACAATGTCCTGCTAATGGGCTATATAATGTCCTGGCTTGTAAAATAAGCATGTATTCTTTTTTGCCATCTGTTGGGGGTTAGGCAGTTTTTCTTATCTCTTTCACAAACAGTGACACTGCCAGGAAGACAATGGCCTGCTAATGGGCTATTGAATTACTCACTGTGGCTGGTAAGATTAGTTACATCATCCCATTGGGAGATGCTCCACCCAGAGGGAGGAGCCAAGCATCCCTGCCACCATAAAACAAGCACTTCTGAGACCACAGACAGCCTTCTTCGCTGGATTTCCGAGAGGAATCAGGAACCGAGGCCCAGCTGCTCCTTCGCCGCATTTTCGGAAGGGATCTACACCCTTCTGCAGATCGCCGCTCCAGGAGGAGCAGCCACCATTTGGCTGGACTGCTATCAGCACCCTGACTTCTCAGGGTGCCAGGTCTTTTCTCACTCTGCCAGTGGTTGTTTTGCTTGTGTTAAATTACATTGTTATTTAGGGTTTTTTTTCTTCCAGTAAAGAACTGTTATTCCCGTTTCCCATATCTTTGCCTGAGAGCCTTTTTTAATTCTGAAGTTGTGATAATTCGGGGGGAGGGGGTTTACCTTCTCCATTTCACAGGAGGCTTTTGCCTTCCTTCACAGGCTCCTGTCTTTTCAAACCAAGACAGATTTTGGCGCCCAACGTGGGGCTCGAGGGCATTGAGGAAAAAAAGGGGATTAACAGTTCTTAGGTAGCTTAATTTGTAAGTACCACCATGTGGTCCAGTTTTCCCTGGTTTGAGTAGCATGTGGTCGCAAGTGTATACTTCCCATTTACAGGCCCTTATCTAAATATGAGTCCTATAACTAAGGCCACTGTGTCTGTTATCAAGTTTGTCCTCTGGGTGAAGCATTCATGGATCTTTAATTTCCTCTGGATGGCAGGTACATGGATTCAGAGCTATCACACACTAACTGCATGTTTTTGGAGTTACTTTAATAATGGTACCTACTGTGAGGAAATGACATGGGGGGAAACTTTCTCCCAACCTTTTAACCATCTTTTTGGGTCTGCTCCACCAGTTTTCGAAGGGTTAAGATCCACTTTAAGTGCTAATGATATCATACAATGGGTGGTGTTGCTGATATGCCTGTTATGTTTAGCACTCAGAGATAAGAGAAGATTAACCTGGATAACTACCCTGACACCTGCACCAGAGACTGGAGATGCTGCTGCTCCAGAGCCTGCCCCTGCCCCACAGCCTGCCTCAGAAACGAACCACCCAGATTGGGTGAGGGTGCTGGTTAAGGAGATGCAGGAGATGCAAAAGATGCTGAAAGAGTGCATTTCACCAGCTGAATGATAAATAAAGTATATGTAGTTCATAGAATAAAATGTGGGCACCAGCCCAGGGGCGGGCATTGTGCCCTTGACAGACCTGCTAGGCAGACCTCTGCAGGTCCAAAAAAATCTTTTTAGATAAGAGACAATGAACAACCTTGTGAATCGGAGCCAAGGAATTCTGACTCTTTCTTCGACCATCGGGCTGGGAAAAAGGGACTCTCGGGGTCATCCTGACTGCAGGAAACCTGATAATTGGAGGCACCTCTGGGATCTGGCCAGAGAAGGATCCAACCAGAGACCCAGACCACCGACCGCCTGGGAAGAGGCACACCACTGAGGAAAAAATTTCAGAACAGAGATCCTGACCTCTGCCGAGGCAACCCGCTCCAAAACCGACCTGGAAGGAGGATGACCAAAGGGCCCTGAGTGTTCTCCACCTGTGAGCTGCTGGCCAGTGACCAGGAAACCTCTGGACTAGCTTTGAAGGTGATTCAGTTTTTGGTAAGAACGGTCAAAATTGAGAATACTGAGAACATGGGAGCCGCATGTTCCCAGGAGCAGCTTAGAATTTTGTCAGCCCTACAGGGCGTGGCAGCCACACATCCTGTGAAAATTTCTGAGGAGGAGCTTAAGGAGCTTTTGCTATGGATGAGGTGCAGCTCTCCGCACTCAGAGTGTTGTCTGCTGTTTGAGCCAGGGTTGTTTTGGCAAGAGACCAACAGACAGCTTTATCATTTAGCCACAAAGAAAGATAAGATGGCAGTGAAGATTTTGCCTTCAGTGAGGGTGATGCTGGAGGCCATTTCACGAAAAGCCAAGAAGGCTGCCAGCCAGCAGCAGGCAGCAGAAACTCCCCCAGAGGTTGAGGGAGGGGGACGGGAATCACCCAACATTCAGCAGACGGCAGTTGCCCCAGCCAATTTGGGAAAAGGAGAAATGCCTCTCACCAAACAGGCCCAGGAGGACTTGCCATCACCCTCGGGTTCCCCAGGGTCCCTCGGGTCCCCTGAAGCTTCAGATTCCTTGGATGCAGAAACATCTCTAGCAGTTCCAGGAAAACAACAATTAGCCATTTTCCCAAGTGAGGAGGGGGATGGGGATCTCCCAGAGTGAAACCTCACTGCGGAAGCGGCAGCAGGGCTGGTGGGGAAGCGTGCGGAGGAGATTGCGAAGTCCGACGGGGAGGAGGAGGAGCGGTCTCTTGGCGACTCGCAGAGTCACGCCGCATCAATGCTGAGCTGCAGGTGGCAGCTCAGGGCAGCACCAAGAGCCATGGGGACAGCAAAAACCGCAGGGGAAGCAGTGGCAGTTGCGCACGTAGCAGTCCAGTGACACGTGCAATGACAAAAGCTCGCGCGGCTGCGGAGGCAGCCAGCCAGCCGTCGTCTGGGGAATGCGCACAGGTCTCGAGGGCTGTGCCGGCCAGGGCCGGGTCAGCCAAGGCAGGGCGTGGGACTGCGGGGGCCAGATATGCAGCAGTGACAAGTGCAGCACTGGTGGCTGTGGTGGCGGCGGAACGTGGCAGACACGCACCTATGATGCAAAACCCAGAATTCGGATCAGGGAGGGCTTTTTCCCATTCCGTGAGCATGACAGGGGGACCGGCGGGATGGTTGCTGGCACATAGTCAGGAGAGGAGAACCCAAGTGATGATCAAAGTAGAGCTGAGACCCCAACCCTGAATGGGATTGGGAAGGTGAGGAATGGGGTTGGGGCTGTGAGGATGTCAGTTCCGGGAAGGAGGGGGACATTCCCAAGGGCGCAGTTGCATTGAAGACAATGCAGGTGGCGTGTGGCAAGAGCGAGAGCATTTTTTTCCTACACACCCAAAATGATGCAGCCTGAGGCTGCACTGGAGCAGTCAGAGAGGAGGTGTGGCTAAAACCCAAGATGGGAACGGATCGATCATGAAGTAGTCAAGGATCTAATCAAGGCCATCAGAGACAATGGACTGAGTTCTTAATATTTTAAACAGCTTTTAAAAGGTACTTTCAGTATCTATGACTTAACACCGTATGATCTCAAAGTCTTGTGGCAATGATTCTTACAGATACACAAGCTCTTGTGTGAACCACAAGATGGAGAAGAATACTTGAGGAGCTGAGAGCCAGATATCAGGGTGGACCAAATGCAAACCTCACCATGGCAATGTTGGCAGGTGACCCTCCAGAGGACAACCCAGCACAGCAAGTGGTGAGACTTCCATGAGAGGTGTTGAGAGACATCAAAGAAGCAGCACAGAAGGCAATTCTAAAAATTGCACCATCAGGGGTTCAAGACACCATTTATACAGACATCAGGCAAGGTCCTTCAGAGCTTTTCTCTTTGTTCACAGATCATCTCACGCAAGCAATGGATCAACAGGTTACTGATGAGACTGAGAGACCACATCTACTCAGAAGCCTCACATTTGTCAATGCCAGCCAGGAGTGCAGACAAATCATCAGCGCATTGCCAAACAATGAACCCTCTCTGGTGGAGGTGGTGGAAGCGTGCAGCAAGGTGGAAACACCTCAGCATATTGCATCCATCATGGAGGAGCGGATGGAGCAGTGGATGGAGTAATGGATGGAAACAATGTTCAAGGAAGTTCTTGCAAACCTTCACAAGGGTAACAACTCTGGAGGACAATGTTACAAATATGGAGCCCACGGGCACTTCAAGAGAAACTGTCCACAACTTGTGAAGACAGAAAAGCCATTGGATGTTTGCCCCAGATGCAGGAGAGGAAAGCACCTCACCAGTGAATGCCATTCTCAGACTGATGTAGATGAAAGACCTCTTCCTCTTCCTGGAAACTCAAAAAAGAGGGCGGGTCATCAGCACGCAACAACACAAGTGATGGCGACGACACAAGACCAAACAGGACAATCATCGGGGAATGACAAGCAGACTCCCTCAGCAGGACAATCAGCAGCATCCCCAGTAACCCAGAGTTACTGCCACCAGGAGCCCAGTGTGTCCTGGCAGCTTCCAAAGTAACATGTTTCTTGGAGGACAGTAATGCAGTGATACCCATGGGTGTCACTGGAACTTCATGGAAAAGGCAAGAATTTTCAATAATAGGGAAAGATAGAAGCAGCGCTCTCGGACTTGTCATTTATCCTTCGATCATCTCAGCAAATTGCAGCGAAGTGTTGACAGTCCTAGCCAAGGCTCTTTGACCACCAATGACTGTTCCAGAAAATACCCCAATAGCCAAAGCTATTGCCTTGCCACCTCATGCAGTGGAACAAGTCATGCCGGTGTTTGAGCAATAACACTGCTTTTCTACTGACCATGTGGAAATACATGCTTAATACAGTTCTCAATATTTGGTGAAGTCAGGAGGAGCACCAGTAAGACTCTTGCATTGGACTTCCAGAGGGCAGACTTCGGCCTGTTTAGGAGACTTATTCAGAGTGTCCCTTGGGAAGCAGCCCGTAAAAACAAAGGAATTCAGGAAAGGTGGGCATGCCTCAAAACAGAGATCTTGAGGGCATAGGAACAGACTGTCCCTGTGCGTCAAAAGACAAGTCAACGGGGTAAACTTCCAGCCAGGCTGGGCAAGGAAGTTTTGGAGGAACTTAGGAATAAAAAGGGGATGTATCAGCTTTGAAAGGAGGGTCAGGTCTCTAAGGAAGCATTCAAGAGGGCTGCTAGAGCATGCAGGAAAAAAATTAGGGAGGCCAAAGCTCAGTCTGAACTTAGAATGGCGACTTCTCTAAAGGATAATAAAAGATGTTTTTACAAATACATTAATGCTAGAAGGAAGGGTAAGACCAGCCTTTGTTCTTTATTGGACAAGGGAGGGAACTTAGTATCTGCAGATGAGGAGAAGGCAGAAGTGCTTAATGCCTACTTTGCCTCAGTTTTTAGTGGGAAGACGACTTGCCTTCAAGACACCTGTCTGCCTGGGCTGGTTGATGGTGTCAGGGAGCAGAATGGTCTCCCCATTATCCAAGAGGAGGCAGTCAAAGAACTACTGCAATGCCTGGATGTTCATAAATTTATGGGACCTGACGGGATCCACCCCAGGGTAATAAGAGAGCTGGCAGATGAGCTTGCAAAGCGACTCTCCATCATTTACCAACCAGTCCTGGCTCACTGGTGAGGTTCTGGATGACTGGAAGCTGGCCAATGTGACACCCGTTCACAAAACAGGTGCAAAGGAGGATCCTGGTAATTATAGACCAGCACTGGGACCAGTTCTATTTAATATCATTATTGATGACATGGATGAGGGGATTGAGTTTTCATTAGTACATTTGCTGACAACACTAAGCTGGGAGCATGTGTCCATCTGTTGGAAGGTAGAAGGGCTCTGTAGACAGACTTGGAATGGTTGAATGGGTGGGCAGAGTCAAACAGGATGAAGTTTAATAAATCCAAGTACCCAGTCCAGCATTTTGGCCACAATAACCCCCTGCAATGTTATAGGCTGGGGACGGTGTGGCTGGACAGTGCTCAGGTGGAAAGGGACCTGGGGGTGCTGATCCACATCGAGCTGAACATGAGTCAGCAGTGTGCCCAGCTGGCCAAAAAGGCCAATGGCATCCTGGCCTGGGAGGCCATTCTTCCCCCTTACTCGGCACTGGTGAGGCCACACCTTGAGTATTGTGTCCAGTTCTGGGCCCCTCAGTTTAGGAGGGATGTTGAGATGCTTGAACATGTCCAAAGGAGAGCAACGAGGCTGGTGAGGGCCTTGGAACACAAGCCCTGTGAGGAATGACTGAGGGAGCTGGGGTTGTTTAGCCTGGAGAAAAGGAGACTCAGAGGTGACCTCATCACTCTCTTCAACTTCCTGAAGGGTGGCTGTGGTGAGCTGGGGGTCGGTCTCTTTCTCCAAGCAACAACAGACAGAATGAGGGGACACAGTCTCAAGCGCCAAGGGAGATACAGGCTAGATTTAAAGTGGAAGTTTTTCACAGAGAGAGTGGTCAAATACTGGAAACATCTGCCCGGGGAGGTGGTGGAGTCACCATCCCTGGATGTGTTTAAAAAAAGACTGGATGTGGCACTTGGTGCCATCATCTAGTTGAGGTATTAGAACATGGGTTGGACTTGATGATCTTAAAGGTCTCTTCCAACCTAGAAATTCCGTGATTCTGTGATTCTGTAAATCCAGACTTGGTACCATGTACATCCATGATGTGGCAAAAACATGTAAGACTTGGGCCACAAGAATACACTTCTGCTTTAGCAATAATGAAGGGGGATGGCAGTGAAGAGACTGTGCTTGATACGGCAAAGAAGCCCCGAGCATATGCAGATGCTGTACATGGGCCAACACATGCCAGAATCACAGCAGTGGAAGTATGTCTGCAGAAATTAGAAGACAAGATGGATGAGAATCACAAGAAACCATGGGAGGACATTAAAGAGGGCTTTCTCCAAATCTCAGCAGTACAGATCAGAGGTTCTGGTACCCAACGCAGACGTTCCCCAGGTGGAGAGAGAAGGTACATCCCATGAGCTGAGCTGTGGTTCTTCCTGCACAATTGCGGAGAAAACATGAGGAGATGGGATGGAAAATCTACTGCTGCTCTGGCACAATGGGTGCGTGAACTGAAGGAAGGCAAGACTCAGAGAGGAAGTTCCACCAAAAGGGAAGCAGCTCCAGTGGCCCATAACCAAACTGCCATATATGATGATGATGACTAAATGCTTGATCGCCTTGAAGGAACCTCCAAGACATATGCCCAGGGAAAAAAGGATAACCAGGCTTAGAGGGGCCCTGACTGTAGCCAGGTAGAGGCTAGGGAAAACTGTGTTGTCTGGACTGTGTGGATTCATTGGCCTGGCACATCTGAGCCACAAGAATATGAAGCTTTGGTTCACACTGGGAAGCAGTGCACATTAATCCCACCAAGACACGTGGGGGCAGAATCTGTTTCTATTGCTGGTGTGACAGGGGGATCACAGGATTTGACTTGGGTGGAAGCTGAGGTGAGCCTGACTGGAAATGAGTGGAAGAAACACCCTATTGTGACTGGCCCAGCGGCCCCATGCATTTTAGGCATAGACTTCCTCCAAAGTGGATATTTTGAAGACCCAAAGGGACTCAGATGGGCATTTAGAATATCTGCTGTAGAGACAGAGGGCATCAAACAACTGAACACCTTGCCTGGACTATCAGAAAACCCATCCACAGTAGGACTCCTGAAGGTGGAAGGGCAACGAGTGCTAATTGCTACCTTGGCAGTGCACTGCTGACAGTACTGAACAAATCGACATGCCATGATCCCCATCCACAAAATGATCCGTGAGCTGGTGAGTCAAGGGGTGGTCAGCAAGACCCACTCAGCCTTCAAGAGCCCCATTTGGCCTGTGCATAAATTTGACAGAGAATGGAGATTGGCTGTGGATTATCGTGCACTGAATGAAGTGACTCCACCGCTGAGCGCTACTGTGCCGAACGTGCTGGAACTCCAGTACAAGCTGGAGTCCAAGGCAGCAAAGTGGTATGTCACTATTGGCATTGCTAATGTGGTTTTTTCCATTTCTCTGGCAGCAGAATGCAGACCTGGAGCACGCAGCACCGCAGCCTCAAAGGACTCTGCCGATCAGCCAAGCTGACACTTTGTTGCGATCCAGGACCCGGGGAAAAGATCATACCAAGAAGGACAGCTGGAAAAGTCGGTGAGTTTCACCATGGGGAATCGGTTGTCAATAGCTGAGCAGGAAATTTTTTCATATTTTAATTATAAGTTAGAAATCCAAGATACTCAGTTTGACAAAAAACAGGGCGGCTTTGTCCATCCCTACTCTCCCTGACGGAATTTTCTCTGTGGGAATTGACATGGAAATGTTTGTTAAATTACCTTTTAAGAGGCTATGCAGGAACTCCAGCCACTGCAAATTTAACTGTAGATCAGCTTTCAGGTGAAGGAGCTCATACGGATCCACAAACACAAGTTAGAACTCTAGATAAACAAATACTACAGATGTCAAGGAAGCAGCAAAAACTGCTTTGTTACAGGTCCCTGATGGCAACAAACCAGAACTAGATTTCACAGAAATAAAACAGGGGATGCATGAGCCTTACATTAAGTTTTTGGACCATTTGAAAATGGTATTAGAAAAGCAGATTCCAATAGTTCGAGCCAGACAAGAGTTATTAAAATGGCTTGCAATTTCTAATGCAAACCCAAGCTGCAAAAAAGTATTACGTACATTGCCACAAGATCCTGAGCCCACCCTGACACAGCTAGTGGATGCTTGCAATCACCTGGGCACCCCTGAGCATGCAGCAGCCATGCAGGCAGAGGTGCTAGCTAATGCCATCACAACAGCTCAGAAAAACACCCTAAAGCAGCAGGAAAAAGCTGTAGAAATGCAGACACAAACCCTAGCAGAGGCACTAACACCATTTAAAGGGGCAATTGAAAACCAACAGATTCCAAGGGACACATGCTATTCAGTGATCAGAGAGGTCATTTCAAAAGGGGATGTCCTAGGATCCAAAGAAGGCCACTGCCAAGAAACAGTGGATACAGAGATCTCTGTCAAAATGCTAACAGTTTTCATCCACTACAGGGTTGTCCATGCCATCTGCTGGGAAACATGCAGCCGAGCACGGCTCAGTGGCGTGCCATGACACAAGAACCACTGCACCAGAGGCCAGAGACCACCACAGACCACCAAGTTCAGAACTGCAGCAAATCGTTGCAGGACTACCGAGCACAATGTCCCCAGGTACCAGATTGGAGCTGTCTACAGCCCAGCCAGTGGTGCTAACCAATGCCATTGCTCACACAGTGTCCACAGGACAGCTGGGACCTGAACCACAACCACGTCAGTTCTTAATAGTGGGAGTGAACAGATCCCATGCAGAAGGTTTCTATATGATTCCAACGGTGTTATCTGTCACTTGCTCACAGGAAATTACAGTGTTAGCTTTATGTGCAGACCCTCCATGCTTTTTACCCAAAGGACTAACCATAGCACAAGCTTTTCTCCTACCAGAGTCACAGAACAACACAGCTGTCATCACCTGGACCAGGCACATCAGCCGCGGGCAGCCTCAACTCGCCTGTGTCCTGAAGCACCTCGGGAAAGCCATCACCCTCACTGGCCTGACTGATACCGGAGCAGACGTCACTCGGATACCAAAATCAAAATGGCCACAGGACCAGACCATGGTGCCTACGCTGGATCAACTGGCAGGTATTGGTGGTCACTCTGAAAGCTTTCGTAGCTTGCACTCAGTCACATTTGAGGGACCAGAAGGTCGTGTTGCCACCATAAGACCATTTATTGTAGGAGCAGATATAGTTCTTTGGGAAAGAGACATGGGTGGACCCCTGGACTGGCTTCGCAGACTCGGGTTTGTCAGAGAAGCGTGTAGTGCTACCGTAGGAATAAATTAGGCCACTTCCCCTGGCTGGTTCGTTGGACAGTGGAATCGGTTTTGGGTGGGAGGGACTCATCCATCATAACCGCGTCTTTTAAGCCCATATTTGGGCTTTAAATTCTAATCTGGACTCAGGTGGACGGGCCACCTTACTGTACCCGGAAAAGAGACATTTATTATTTATGGGGTCTGAGACTAGAAACTGATTTCTAACAAAGGCTGTTGATGAACATAACACACTAAAACTCACATGGACATCTGATACGCCCCTCTGAGTCAGCCAATGGCCCTTACCAGAAGAGAAACTTGCTGCTTTAGAGCAGTTGCCAGCAAGGACCATGTTAGAGGCTATCTCGGCTAAGTCTCGGAGATCAGCCAGACAATTACTTGTTATAACTCCCACAATGGCAAGGGGGGAAGAACAAAACTCGAAGCAGAGATGGTGGAGGCATGCAGCAAGGTGAGAACACCTCAGCATGTTGCGTCGATCGTGAAGGACAAATCGAGCGGAAAATGAGAAGAGCAGATGAAAGAACACATCACACTTTAAAATCCCTTTTAGACAGAAAAGGGGGGAGCCAGAGGTGACGCCTCACATGAAATTAAACAAAGCGTTGCATGTGTTGAGTTTTCTAAACAGTTCATCTTCAGAGCCCAATCCACCAATCTTGAGACATTTTTCAAACAGCTCACAGGCAAAACTAAGGGAGAATCCTTTGTCTTGATCAGAAACCCAGAGTCAGGACAAACAGAAAGTCCTAATCACTTAGGGCAAGGGTTTTGCTTGTGTTTCCACAAGGCAAGGTCCAAAGTAGGTGTCAGCGCAGCATGTGAAGCCGCGTGTTCTTCAAACACAACAAGAAGAGAGCTCTGATCCCAGAAACAGAGAGATGAACACTCAGACAGAAGAGGAGATTCAAGCTGCAAACAACGATTTGAAAGAAAAAAAAGAATAAAGAACTTTGGGGGTTTTTTCTTTGGAGTTTTGAGTGGAAAGATGGTAATGTTTGTTCACAAAGGTAAAGTCATGAGCTTCACAATGCTCATGTGTTTCATTTCATTGTCTATCGCTCTGAACAACAAGGCAAATTTACCTACTGATCAACCAAAGTAAAATATTTGGGAAGCCCAGGCAGCGAACTTAGACAGTATCTGTCTGATGCACTCCAGACCAGGGAGACCATTCTCGGCATGCATGACTGGGTTGCCAGTGAGCGAAAGGCCGATTCCAGGACACACTCCAGTTGAGATCTTTAAAGATCCTGTGAATGAGTGGTGTGCTTGGACACATCAAGAAGAATTGTCCACAAGCACACGCACAAGTGCAGACACCAAAACCGCAAAAACCGCTTTGTGCACGGTGTGGAAGAGGAAGGCACTCTGTGAAAGAATGTTATTCTCAGATGGATGTGCAAGAAAATCCTTTACCATATCCGGGAAACAGGAAAAGGAGTGCGCAGACAGATCGCTGTGGAAGGGGCTAACAGCGGGCCTGTTAGCTAAAGGAGCAAGAAGAAGCTGAGAAGAAAGAAGAAGCTGATAAGGACCTCTCTCCAAGGCTGTAACCAAGGAGACCAAGAGAATTGAGGGACTGAAGAAAGATAAGAACTTCACAGCTGCATGAAGTATATTTAGAAAGTTAGTTAAGTCACTGTAACTTTTCACCAATGGTGTTATGTTGATTTATTGTATCCAATAGTTAGGGTAGAAGAAGCATAAACAATTAAAAAGTGTATAAAAGGTCAGCCATGTTCAATAATAAACTGTTGCCATCTGAAACTGCTTGTGGTCTCTGCTTTGTGTCGTGACCGCCTCGACAACGACAGATCGCCAGCGCGCAACGACACAAGTGATGGCGATGACACAAGAGCAAGCAAGACAATCATTGGAGAACATCAAGCAGACACCCTCAGCAAAGTCCTCAGTAGACTCTCTTGCAACCCTGACCTCCTTCCACCAGGAGCGCAGTGCACATTGGCAGCTTCCAAATTAGTGTGTTTCTTGGACAAAAGTCATGCAGAGATACCAACAGGTGTCCATGGACATTCATACAAGAAGCAGGATTTTTTAATAGTGGGACTGTTGGAACCCAGAGCATCTCTCTGGATGCCCTGTCCTTGGACTTTGTTTATCCATGTTTATCCATCAGTTGTTTCAGCAGATAAAAACACAGAATTAACAGTTTTGGCAAAGGCTTTCCGTCCACCATTGATCCTGGCGGAAAACACTCAGGTCGTGAGAGCTTTCGTGTTGCCATCACACACCATTGAGCAAGTCATGTCAATCTTTGATGAAGAAGGGTATCCATTGAAGGAGCATGTTGAAGTTCACACCACATGGATAAAACACGTAGAGATCGACCCACACTCACATGTCAGTTGACTTGTGGAGACAGAACAATAGTGGTCAGAGGAATGCTTGACACGGGAGCAGATGTCACTGTAATATCATACATCTTTTGGCCCCGTGATTGGAATTTGATTGTACCCTTGGGATCTCTCTCAGGCATAGGGGGAGCTTCTCTATGTCTGCAGAGTGAGAATTCCATTGTTGTCACAGGGCCGGGACACAAGACGGTGATCATTCGTCTCTTTGTTGTGCAAAAGCCAATCAGAGTCTGGGGCAGAGATCTTTTAGCACAATGGGGAACGAAGTTCGAGGTGGATTTTTAGTCGGGGTCTCTGCAGCACTTGCCACACTGAAGCTGACTTGGATAACAGATGATGCAGTTTGGGTGGATCAGTGGCCCCTTGAACGAGAAAAGTTGAGTGCATTGAAGAACCTAGTCCAACAACAATTGGAGAAGGGACACATCAGACCAACAAATAGCCCTTGGAATTCACCAGTGTTCGTCATCAAAAAGAAAATATCAGGCAAATGGAGGCTGTTGCATGATCTCAGGAAGATCAACGAAGTCATTGAAGACATGGGACCTCTTCAGTTGAGACTTCCATCAGTTTTGATGATTCCCAGAGATTGGCAGCTCGTGATCATCAATCTCAAGGATTGTTTTTTCAGTATTCTGTTTCATCCAGATGATGCGCCAAGACTTGCCTTCTTTGTTCCAAGCATCAACAAGGAAACACCGTTGCAATGATACCATTGGGTGGTACTTCCTCGAGGCCTGAAGAACTCGCCAACAATCTGTCAATGGTACGTGGCACAAGCTTTGTCACCAGCGTGGAAGAAATTCCCGAAGGTGAAAATCATTCATTATATGGATGATTTGCTCATTGCGGCATCAACACAACACGAGCTGCAAAAAGGCTCGTGACTGTGTGATTGCAGAAGTGAAGAAGGCAGGTTTGGAAATCAGTGTCTCAAAAATTCAGGAGATGGCACCTTGGAAATACCTAGGGTGGAAAATCTCGGAGAGAATGATAAAACCCAAGATGGAGGTCAGCACAAAAGTCAACAATCTGCATGATTTACAACAACTTTTAGGAGAAATCAACTGGATGAGACCAATTTTAGGAATCACGAACAGCGACATTCCAGCGTTGCTCAATCTCTTGAGAGGGGACACAGACATTTGATCTCCCAGGGCACTCACCCAAGAGGCAAATTGGAAAAAATCACAGAGGCTATTCAGAAATGACAAGCACATTGGTTCGTTGAATCATTGCTTTTTGAGTTGGCAGTGCTGGGAAAGAAAACTCAGTTCCACGGTTTGATCTTCCAATGGGATTCATCTCAAAGAGACTCTTTAATAATAATAGAATGGATGTTCCTACTGTACAAGCCTTCAAAAACGATTTTCACAGATTTGGAAATGATGGCACAAATCATCATCAAGGGGAGAACAAGGTTGCCGACAATGGCAGGACAGGAATTTTCAATCATCCATTTACCGTCGAAGAAAGATTATCTCGAATGGGTGATGCAGAAATCAAAAGACTTGATAATTGCATTGTCAGCTTTTCCAGGAACTTGCACAATTCATTTTCTGCAGCACAGAATGTTGCAGTCACAAATATGTTACAGAGCAAAGCCAAGAATAAGTGAAGAACGTCTGGATGGGATTGTTAGGAATATAAGCAGTAATTTGTGGAGATAAATAGTGTATAAAAATATATATGTGAACAGAGTAAACTGGGGAGAGAAAAAGGGAGGGGGGGAAATCCCTTCGTTCCCTTTAGGTTGAGAAATCCAACAAGATGACAAGATCACAAGACCTCGAAACCGCAGCAGACGGACATCTCAGTATTTGCATCCAAAGGGAACTCCAGCTGCACCAGGGATAAGCATTCATCAGCACCTACGCCCAAAGACACCAGGTGCTGATGGCCCAGACAAGATGCCTATCTGTGGGGATCAGAACCATCAACACATGGAATCTGAATGCCAGATTCCGGGAACCAGGGAAATGGACCATTCCACCCCTGGACGAGACTTTGTCCAGAGAAAGAAACCACCTTGAATATGAAGAACTCAGAAGGAAACAAAGACTTTCTGCCGCAGGCCAAATAAACTGTATAAAAACTGCTACCTTGCAAGCAGTAGGTGTGGATGGGGAGGTCTAGGTACCAGTTGGTCCTTTCCTCACGTTCACCCGTATCACTTCCCGGGGGTGATACGCTGGCCGTTTTGGTGGTGGCTGTCGAGACTGTTTTTATGGTCGCGGAATAAATTTTATTTTTCATATTTTTATTAAAATTGGCTAATTCGCATTTTTTATTTATAACAGGATCACAGTGTTCACTGATGGCTCAGGGAAGACACACAAGTCAGTGATCACGTGGATGAACTCAATGACAGGAGAATGGGACTCAGACATGAGTCTGAGAAGATGATTCAAGGCTCTCCACAAATTGTGGAATTGGCAGCAGTCATCTGAGCATTTCAATTGTTCAAACAACCTTTCAATTTGGTCACAGATTCCGCATATGCCACGGGTGTGGTCAGGCAATTGGAGGTTCACTTTTCAAAGAGGCCAACAACG
>NW_024371439.1:0-614 GCF_014805655.1 Passer montanus
GGTACCTGGACAAGTGTGAAAGAGAAATATGGATTAAAAAGTGGAGCCATTCTAATCCCCAAACTATTAACTAGAAATATTTCTATTTATTTATTATAGATAGGATGTATCTCCAGGGTATATTTATGTACCTGTAACTGATGAACATAACTGAAATTAAAAGTAGGGATATAAAACCACGAGGGCTGTGTTTATAGATAAAGCTTCAGTCAAACCTAAGTGGCTGGTGTTGTGACTCTGTTACAGCAGGGTAAGGTGAAAAGCAGAGATCCAGGTTTCCACTCCAGTGCTGTGCTTCCTCCCAGAAGAGCCCAGAGAAATCAGTTTATTTCTCAGAGCAAAAAATAGCTGAAATTGTACTGTTTCCTTCCTATTGATTCCTGCTCACTGATGAGCTTTACAGGGCCCTGATTTACATCCCACTCAGTCCATGTTATCAGTTCATTTATGGCCTACACCCAGAGCAGCTCATGACTTCACATGTGGATGTGACAGAAGCACTGATAAAATGAGGAGTTTATGAAGCTCAGGTACTTATTATTGGAGACTGGGCTGCTGAAAGATGCCTTTTATCTGCACAGTGTTGCACACAGACAAGTCTCATCTGTTAAGCT
>NW_024371440.1:0-614 GCF_014805655.1 Passer montanus
TCATCCCTGCTGCGGCACCGGATCAGCCCCCCTGCATATCCGCGCCCCTCCCCACCATTGCGCTTTTGCCTGCCGCCGGAATCGTGCCTGCCCGCGTATCCGCCCCTGACCCAAGCCACCCTGTATCCGCTGCACCCTCTACCAGTCCCACCGCCTCCTCCCTCCCGCACCCCCCCTGCCCCACACCCAAGCACACACCCACCTTCAGGGACCCCCGGTCGGGACCCCCCAGACCTCCCTCCGTTCTGCCCCCCCCCCCCCCCCCCCCCCCCCCGGCACTCCAGGGATCCAGGGGCAGCCCCAGCTGCTCTGGGAATTCCATCCCAGCCCCTCCCCACGCCCCCCAGTCCTGTGCATGCTGTATCACGCATTGTACGGCCACCCCAGCCCTGCTGCCTCCCTGTAGCCACGTTCTGCCATGTGGTGCCTTATACCCGGTCCAGTCACATGCACCTCTGCCAAATGGTGCTCCAGCCAGCCATAAGAAACATAAGGCAAGGCCTGATAGCTCTCACTTCTCGTCATCTGATGACAGCAGTGACAGCGATTCTGATTTGGACATAGAGTATGTTGATCCATGGGCTGTAATAAAAATGGAAGCAACACAGGCAGGG
>NW_024371441.1:0-613 GCF_014805655.1 Passer montanus
GACTAGATGATCTCTGTAGGTCCCTTCCAACTGAAATAGTCTGTTCCATTTTAACACAAGGCCGAGGAGGCAGCAGGAACAGAGGCAGCAGAAACACATCATTAATAAGCATATCTTGATATGCATATCTTGTTATCCTGATGAAGAATGTCACTAACATTATATCTATTCAATGTCAAATTTGTTTCAGAGTATCACATCAATTTCTTGAATCTTGTATAAGGCAATTTAAAAAGACAGAAAATCACACTTTTATTTATTACACCGTACCTGAGGTTGAAGGCCTTGGTCTTCATTAGGGATTCCCTTATCTTCAGCAGATTCACTTTTTTTCTCATCAGGTGGTTGTGACTCTTCCTCTTCTTCTTCTGCATCCTCAGTGTTCTCTGCCTTTTCTTCTTGATCATGATTTTGATCTTCTTTATCTCCTTCATCTTCCTTCTCCTCTTTATCTTCAGAAATGCCTTCTTCAGCTGCTTTTGTGTCTTGATCATCTCTTTCTGTCTCACCACCATCCTCTGCATTCTGTTCTTCTGTCTTCTCTGCCTCATTTAAATCCATAGGTTTCTCATCTATTTCAAAATCATTCTCTTCTTCTGGATTAAAAAAAAAA
>NW_024371442.1:0-613 GCF_014805655.1 Passer montanus
ATTTTCATGTGCAATATGGATTAGAGGAAGGTGCCTCTGCGAGCATTACTCAGTGCAAGAGTCCAATCTTACAACTCCTGGGAAGGAGAGATCCAAGACTCCGAAGATATCCAAAGCCTCACCTCAGCACCAGGCACCTGGAAAGAAGAACTCACAGCAAACAAGATTTATGTGCACTGAGGCAATCAAAGCTCTGTGTAAGCTTTTTGCAAGGTAATTAATACATTTTGGCATTTGGGCACATCTGACACAGCAGAGAATGTGCTGGACTCCAGGAGATCCAAAGGGCTGAGTGGAATGACCAGGAAAGAAACTCACCCTGCCCTGAGCTTCCCACCCCAACCAGGTGTTGACCTAAATAGAAATGAGGAAATGACTGGAAATATCAAAGGTTTTGTGTTCAGGGAACTTCTGCTCTTTCAAAATCTCTCAAAGCACCACAGAACTGTTAAAATTGGCAAATAAGTGAGAATTCTTGGGAAAGGCATGAAGGAAAGGAATGATGCAAATGTGCAGATGATGGAAACAAAGACCTGGTGGGAGGATGGGGGAAAGGAGCCTGAACTCTCAAACAGTCCATTACTTTCCCTTCAGAGGGGTAAAAGCAATCTCT
>NW_024371443.1:0-613 GCF_014805655.1 Passer montanus
AAATCCTGAAAGTTTGGGGGAAAAAATCCTAAAAATTCAGAGGAAAAAACGCAAAATTCTGGGGGAGAAATCCCAGAAATTCAGGGGAGAAATCCTAAAAATTTGGGGGAAAAATCCCAAAAGTTTGGGAGAAAAATCCTAAAAATCGAGGAGAAAAACCACAAAGATTTGGGGGAGAAATCCTAAAAATTTGGAGTAAAAATCTCGAAAATTCAGGAGAGAAATCCTAAAAATTTGGGGGAAAAATCCTGAAAATTCAAATGAGAAATCCTAAAAGCTCGGGGAGAAATCTCAAAAATTCCAGGAGAGAAATCCTAAAAATTAGAGGTAAAAAATAAAAAAAAATTCGGAGTAAAAAAAAAAATCTCAAAGAATTCAGAGTAAAAATCCCCAAAAATTTGGCGTACAAGTCCCAAAAGTTCAGAGTAAACCCCCACAAAATGTCGAGTAAAAACCCCAAAAATTCCGAGTGAAGGCCCCAAAACCCCCGGGGTGTTTTTGGGGCGGGGGCGTGGGTGGGGCTGATCTCGGGGGTCCTGCTGGGGCTGCGCCCCATGGATCGCTTCGACGACCCCCGCGGGCCCCCCCTGCCCGTGCCCCTGGGCGACTGAGG
>NW_024371444.1:0-613 GCF_014805655.1 Passer montanus
GCAGAAACCTCCATCGTAAAACAGCTCCGACCGCAAGGACCGAGCCCGGCTGGGATCACAGAACCATCTGCAGGCCCCGGGAGAGATATTAACTCTTTCAGTGCTTCCATCCTCCCTCGAGGGTGAGAAAAGGAGAAAGTGCAGGCACATAGAGGAGCAACATGAAGACACTGAGCTCAGTGAAGAGGAAGCTGAGTCCCAGATGGGAGGGATGAAAAGATGCTTCAATCTTGAGGCTGAAATCCTCTTGAAAAGATATAGAGAAGGATATAATTGATACATTAGACTCTCTTTTTCCCTATAACACATTGAAAAGTATGGGGAGATGACTTGTTCAGCAAAGGCCTCCATGCTAAAGTAAGCAAATGTTGAAGTAGCTGTGATCCCATGAGAAGTTTGAACAGAGAAAGAAAAGTGATGAGACCCTGTCCCTCACAGAGAGAAGACCTCTGTTCCCAGAGATGAATTTCATGAGAACATTTGCTCTTAAACAGCTCATCTTTAAACTCATACCCCATAAGTTGACATGGCCCATAGACACAGCTGTGGGAAAAGCTGTGAAAAAACTGGGGGGACTTCACGATTGTTCATTTTCTGGGCAGCTGCTATTCAT
>NW_024371445.1:0-613 GCF_014805655.1 Passer montanus
TGTGACACAGGTGTGACACAGGTGAGGGGCGACAGGGGTGACACAGGTGACGCTGGGGAGGGGTGACAGATGGGACAGGTGTGACACTGGGAGGAGACGGGTGACAGGTGTGACACAGGAGGGGGGACACAGGTGAGGGGTGACAGGTGACATAGGTGTGACACAGGTATGACACAGGTGTGACACAGGTGAGGGGTGACACAGGTGTGACACAGGGGAGGGGTGACAGGTGACACTGGGGAGGGGACACAGGTGAGGGGAACAGTGACCTGGGGAGGTGACAGCGGTGACACAGGGGTGACATGGGTGAGGGGACACAGGTGACACCAGGGACAGGTGACACAGGTGACAGAGGTGGCACAGGTGAGGGCTGGCACGGTGCCAGGTGCTGGTGACACGGGGCAGGGTGACACAATGACCCAGTGCCAGGTGCCACGCAGGTGCCAGGTGCAGGTGACACAGGTGACAGTGAGGTGCCAGGTACAGGTGACACAGGTTGCACAGCTGTCTCTCAGGTGTCCCAGGTGCAGGTGACACAGGTGACACAGGTGCCAGGTGCAGGTGACACAGGTACAGGTATCCCCGGTGTCCCCAGGTGCTCTCAGATGTCTCA
>NW_024371446.1:0-613 GCF_014805655.1 Passer montanus
GGGCCCGGGAAAGAGTCTGGGGTCTGGGGGGGGGACAGTTAGTGGGTTAGTGGTCAGTTCCACCAGTTAAATGCCTCTGGTAGAGAAATAAACCAGTTAAACCAGTTAGACTGTTTCTGGTAGAGAAATAAACCAGTTACGCCAGTTAAACTGGTTCTGGTAGAGAAATAAACCAGGTACACCAGTTAAACCAGTTCTGATAGAGAAATAATCCAGTTACAACAGTTAAACCAGTTCTGGTAGAGAAATGAACCAGTTGCATCAGTTAAACTGGTTCTGGTAGAGAAATAATCCAGATACATCAGTTAAACCAGTTCTGATAGAGAAATAAACCAGTTACAAGAGTTAAACCAGTTCTGGTAGAGAAATAATCCAGTTACACCAGTTTCACTGGAGAATTAAATCACTTACACCAATTAAATGGGATCTTGTAGAGAAATGAACCAGTTACACCAGTTAAACCAGCAGAACCTGGACGGCCTTTGGGGGAAGCTTCTGGGGAGCCCAGGAACAGCAGGGATGGCCAGAGAAACCTGAAGACACTTCCAGAATCCCTTAAAAACCTCTAGAGCCTAGTAGACATCTCTAGAACCCTGTAGGAATGTCTGAAACC
>NW_024371447.1:0-613 GCF_014805655.1 Passer montanus
TTTGGGATGAATTCTGGCGATTTTTGGGGCGAATTCTCAGGATTTTTGGGGTGACTTCCCAGATTTTTGGGGTGAATTTCTGGGATTTTTGGGTGAATTCCCAGGATTTTGGGGTGGATTTTTGGGGTGAATTCGGGGGATTTTGGTACCTCCAGGTAGTAGAAGATGAAGAAGAGGCTCTGGGGAGGAACAGGAACCCCAAGAGCTCCTCTGGGATGGGATTTTGGGTGGATTTTGGGTGGATTTGATGCGATTTTGGGGCAGTTTCGGGGTTTTTGGAGTCCCAGGATTTTGGGGTGAATTCCGGGGATTTTGGGGTGGATTTTTGGGGCGAATTCGGGGGATTTTGTTCTGGGATTTTTGGGTGAATTCCCAGGATTTTGGGGTGGATTTTTGGGGTGAATTCGGGGGATTTTGGTACCTCCAGGTAGTAGAAGATGAAGAAGAGGCTCTGGGGAGGAAGGAGACCCCTCTGGGCTGGGTTTTGGGATGGGATTTTGGGTGAATTTGACGGGATTTTTGGGGTTTTTGGATTCCCAGGATTTTGGGGTGAACTCCAGGATTCTGGGGTGGATTTTTGGGGTGAATTCTCGGGATTTTGGTACCTCCAGGT
>NW_024371448.1:0-613 GCF_014805655.1 Passer montanus
AGGACGGCGCAGTCGGGGCTGGCGCCGCTCAGCGCGTCCCCGCCCGTGCACCCTTCCAGCCAAATTCCTGGCGAGCAACTGTTCTCCCAGCTCCGCAGCCCCAATTAAAGCAGTTATAAATAGCAGGAACACCCTTGCCCTGCTGCTGCCAAGCCCCGAGTCAGCAGGCCCTCAGCAGCGCTCCCCATCCCGCTGGAGCTGGGCTGGAATGCTCCTGTGACAGCAGGGACATCGCTCCCCGACTGAGGAGCAAAAAGGATCCTGGCCATCAAGAGACCCAGCTGACAGCTTTCCCCATCCCCACACCCCCTGCTCCACAATCCTGATCCCTGCTTGCTTCTTGGCCCCCCCACAAGCACCCCGTACCTGGCACTGTGCTCATGGGAAGCCCAGACACAGGAGCTTCACAAAGCTGCCTCCATCTAACTCTGCTGTCCTCTCAAATTAGCTTAACAGGCTGCTCTGATGGGATCAAACTTGGATAACACCTGCCACGAGAGCCTCTTTGCCCTTGGCTCACTCAGCCTTCCCTTCCCTGGGCAACTGCTTGGGCTTCAAAAAGCTTTGGTGGTTTTTGCTTTGTTCTTTTTTTACTGACAGGCATAAAAAAAAA
>NW_024371449.1:0-396 GCF_014805655.1 Passer montanus
GCGCCCCCCGGGCCGGGGTCGTTCCAGGGGTCGCTGTACCTTTAAATGCCGCCGGGCCGCCCGCGGGAGGCCACGCCCATCCCCATTTATGGCTAAAGGGGGCGTGGATTGTGCGGAGCCGCGCCTTTTGGCCCCGCCCAGGACTGTACCAAGTGCGCGGCGGGACGGGGGGGGCGGAGCCAGGCGGGCACGAGGCGGCGGCATGGAGGGTGAGGGGACACGGGGGGAACATTGGGGAGGCCACGCCCATCCCCATTTATGGCTAAAGGGGGCGTGGATTGTGCGGAGCCGCGCCTTTTGGCCCCGCCCAGGACTGTACCAAGTGCGCGGCGGGACGGGGGGGGCGGAGCCAGGCGGGCACGAGGCGGCGGCTTGGAGGGGGAGGGGACACGGGGG
>NW_024371449.1:2179-17079 GCF_014805655.1 Passer montanus
CGCCATGACACCGTCACCCCCGAAACGGCTCTGGCACCCTCAAAACGGCAGTGGCACCCCCGAAACGGCAGTGGCCCCCCCGAAATGTCACTGGCGCCCCCAGAAATGGCACTGTCACACCCCAAAATGACAGTGATACCCCCTGAAATGGCACTGTCACCCCCGAAAGGGCAGTGACACCCCCGAAAATGGCACTGTCACCCCCAAAATGGCACCGTCACACCCAGAAACGGTAGTGACACCCCTCAAAAATGGCACTGTCACACCAAAAGTGGCAGTGACACCCCCAAAACAGCACCCAGAACGCCCCACAGCCCCACACCTGCAGCTCCTGCCCCGCGCGGAGCGGGGATGGGGCACAGGGACCCCAAACCTGTGCCCTGACACACCTTGAACCCCACAGCTGGCAGAACCCAAACTCGGGGGTGCAGGGACAGGGTAGGGACCCACGGCACCCCAAACCTGTGCCCTGACACCCCTGACCCCAAACCCTGAAACCCCCAAAGCGTCAGGAGCAGGGACCCAGAGCACCCCAAACCCGTGCCCTGACACCCCTGACCCCGCAGCTGCAGCACGGGGAGCCACCACACCCCAAACCTGTGCCCTGAGACACCTGGAAACCCCCAAACCCCCCACACCTGGCAGCCCCAAACACCCCACACCCAACCCCCCCCCCCCTGGCAGCCCCAAACCCCCCACCCCTGCAACCCTAAACCCCCCCCGCCTGCAGCCCCCTGACCCCCACCTGCAGCCCCCCACCCCTGGCTCTCCTCTCCCACCCCGGGCGCCCGCGGGGATGTCCCGGGTGGGTCCCGGTCCCCTCGGTGCTGTCACCCCTGGCAGCCCCGGTGACACCCCGGGCTCGATGCCACCCGCGCTGTCCACAGGACCCCGGTGGTGGCCGCAGGTGTGCCCAAGGTCACAGGCGTGTGCCCAGGTGTGCCCAGGTGTCACCAGGAGCTGCAGGTGTGCCCAGTGCCCAGGTGTGAACAGGACCCAGGTGTGACCAAGGTGTCACAGGTGTGTGACAAGGACGCCGGTGGTGGCTGCAGGTGTCACCAGTGCCCAGGTGTCACCAGTGCCCAGGTGTCACCAGTGCCCAGGTGTGCCCAGGGCCGCGTCCCGCGCTCCGCCCGGTGCTCGGAGCATCCCCGGTGTCCCGGTCCTACCTGGCAGCATCCCGAGCAGCAGGAGCAGGCTGGCGCCGTGCCCTGCCATGGCGCTGCGGCCGCGAGGAGGAGGAGGAGGAGGAGGAGGAGGAAGGCGCAGGAAGGCTCCGAGGGCAGCCGGCCCGTGCGGGGCCCTTTTAGGCGCTGGGCCGGGGCCGCTCCTCCCCGTGGGGAGGATTCCTGTGGGATGAGTGAGTGGCTCCGAGCTGTGCGTGGCTGCCGCCCTGCTCCGCTCCTACCCCCTAATTAGGCAGCGCCCGGCCCGCCGGACCCCGGCCGGACACGGGGGACACGGCGGGGACAGCGGGGGACACGGCGGTGGCACCGGGGGACACGGCGGTGGCACCGGGGGACACGGCGGGGACAGCGGGGACAGCGGGGACAGCGCCACCCGAGGGGACCCAGAGGAGGAGGAAGAGGAAGAAGCTGAAGAGGGAGGAGCCGGAGTGACCCGAGTGGCACCTGCGGTGTCACCTGTGTCACTTTTGTCACTTGGGTCACCATTAAATGTCTTTTATTTAAAAAAATAGATTTTTGGGGTTTTTTTGGGGGGATTTTGGGGAGATTTTTGGGGATTTGGGGTTTTTTGGGGGATTTTTGGGGGGATTTGTGGGATTTTTGGGGGGAGATTTTGGGGGGATTTCTGGGATTTTGCAGGCATTTCTTGGGATTTTGGTGGTTTTGGGATGATTTTGGGGGATTTTTGCAGGGATTTTGGGAGATTTCTGGGAGTTTTGGGGGGATTTGTGGGGGTTTTGGGGTTTTTTTGGGGGATTTTGGGGGGTTTGTGGGATTTTGGGGGGATTTTCAGGAAATTTTTGTGTTTTCTGGGGGGGATTTGTTGGATTTTTCGGGTTTTTTGGGGGGCTTTTGGGGGGATTTGGGGTTTTAGGGGATTTTTGAGGGATTTTTAGGGACTTGGAGGATTTTGGGGAGATTTTTGGAGATTTTGGAGGATTTTTGGGAGATTTTGTGGTATTTGGGGCATTTGGGGGGGGGATTTCTGGGATTTTGCAGGCATTTCTTGGGATTTTGGTGGTTTTGGGATGATTTTGGGGGATTTTTGCAGGGATTTTGGGAGATTTCTGGGAGTTTTGGGGGCTTTGTGGGGGTTTTCGCGTTTTTTGGGGGGCTTTTGGGGGGATTTGGGGTTTTAGGGGATTTTTGAGGGATTTTTAGGGACTTGGAGGATTTTGGGGAGATTTTTGGAGATTTTGGAGGATTTTTGGGAGATTTTGTGGTATTTGGGAAAGGGTTTTTTCGGGTTTTTTGGGGGGCTTTTGGGGGGATTTGGGGTTTTAGGGGATTTTTGAGGGATTTTTAGGGACTTGGAGGATTTTGGGGAGATTTTTGGAGATTTTGGAGGATTTTTGGGAGATTTTGTGGTATTTGGGAAAGGATATTGGGGGGTTTTAAGGGAATATTGAGATTGGAGGGATTTTTGGGGATTTTGGGTGATTTTTTGAAGATTTTTGGGGATTTTGGGGCATTTTTGGTGAATTTTTTGGTTTTTTGGGGGATTTTTGGGGATTTTGGGGCACTTTTGGGTGGATTTTGAGGGGATTTTGTGAAGATTTTTGGGGGTTTTGGGTCTCATCGTGGGGTCTTGAGGAAAGGCTCGTGCAGGACATCGAAGAGTCGCTTGGCCTGGTCGGGGACAGAGGGACAGGAGTGTCCCCAGTGTCCCCAAATCTGTCCCCTTTTTATCCCTTTCATTCCTTTTTTGTCCCTTTTTTATCCCTCTTTATCCCCTTTTGCCCCTTTTTATCCCCAAAATTTGTCCCTTTTGTCCCCTTTTATCCCTTTTTGTCCCCAAATTTGTCCCTTTAATCCTTTTTTATCCCTTTCTGCCCCCAAATTTGTCCCTTTTTGTCCCTTTTTTCCCGCTTTTATCCCTTTTTTATCCCCTCTTATCCCTTTTTATCCCCAAATCTGTCCCTTTTTCCCCCCTTTTTGTCCCTTTTTGTCCCCAAATTTGTCCCTTTAATCCTTTTTTATCCCTTTCTGCCCCCAAATTTGCCCCTTTTTGTCCCCTTTTTGCCCCTTTTTATCCCTTTTCCCCCCCTTTTTGTCCCTTTTTATCCGGTTTTGCCCCAAATTTGTCCCTTTTTGCCCCTTTTATCCCCTTTTTATCCCCAAATTTGTCCCTTTTTTCCCCCTTTTTGTCCCTTTCCCCCCTTTTTTCCCCCTTTTGTCGCCTTTTTCCCCTTTTTATCCCCAAATTTGTCCCTTTTCCCCCCTTTTTGTCCCTTTTTGTCCCCAAATTTATCCCTTTTAGTCCCCAAATTTGTCCCTTTTTGTCCTCTTTTATCCCTTTTTCATCCCCTTTTTATCCATTTTTGTCCTTTTTATCCCTTTTTTTGCCCCTTTTGTCCCTTTTTATCCCTTTTTGTCCCCAAATTTGTCCCTTTTTGTCCCCTTTTTGCCCCTTTTTCCCCAAATTTGTCCCTTTTTGTCCTTTTTTCCCCTCTTTTCCCCCAGATTTGTCCCTTTTAGTCCCCAAATTTGTCCCTTTTTGTCCTTTTTTCCCCTCTTTTTCCCCAAATTTGTCCCTTTTAGTCCCCAAATTTGTCCCTTTTTGTCCTTTTTTCCCCTCTTTTTCCCCAAATTTGTCCCTTTTAGTCCCCAAATTTGTCCCTTTTTGTCCTCTTTTATCCCTTTTTCATCCCCTTTTTATCCATTTTTGTCCTTTTTATCCCTTTTTTTGCCCCTTTTGTCCCTTTTTATCCCTTTTTGTCCCCAAATTTGTCCCTTTTTGTCCCCTTTTTGCCCCTTTTTCCCCAAATTTGTCCCTTTTTGTCCTTTTTTCCCCTCTTTTCCCCCAGATTTGTCCCTTTTAGTCCCCAAATTTGTCCCTTTTTGTCCTTTTTTCCCCTCTTTTTCCCCAAATTTGTCCCTTTTAGTCCCCAAATTTGTCCCTTTTTGTCCCCTTTTATCCTTTTTTCATCCCCTTTTTATCCATTTTTGTCCTTTTTATCCCTTTTTTTGCCCCTTTTGTCCCTTTTTATCCCTTTTTTGTCCCCAAATTTGTCCCTTTTTTGCCCCTTTTCCCCCAAATTTGTCCCTTTTTGTCCTTTTTCCCCCTCTTTTCCCCCAGATTTGTCCCTTTTAGTCCCCAAATTTGTCCCTTTTTGTCCCCTTTTATCCTTTTTTTATCCCCTCTTATCTCTTTTTCTCCCCAAATTTGTCCCTTTTTGTCCACAAATTTGTCCCTTTTCCCCCCTTTTTTCCCCTTTTGGTCCTTTTTTATCCCTTTTTTTCCCCAAATTTGTCCCTTTTTGTCCCTTTTTTCCCCTTTTTGTCCTTTTTTATCCCTTTTTTATCCCTTTTTATCCCTTTTTTTCCCCAAATTTGTCCCTTTTATCCCCATTTTCCCCCTTTTTGTCCCTTTTTATCCCTTTTTTCCCCCAAATTTGTCCCTTTTTCCCCCATTTTCCCCCTTTTTGTCTCTTTTTTCCCCTTTTCCCCCCTTTTTGTCCCTTTTATCCCCTTTTGTCCACAAATTTGTCCCTTTCCTCCCCTTTTTTCCCTTTTTTATCCCTTTTTTTGTCCCTTTTTATCCCTTTTTTATCCCCTTTTGTCCCTTTTTCCCCCATTTTCCCCCTTTTTGTCCCTTTTTCCCCCATTTTCCCCCTTTTTGTCCCTTTTTTCCCCTTTTCCCCCCTTTTTCCCCCGTTCTGTGCTCACCTTCTGGGGTCCCACGCCGGGACACAGGGACAGCTCCCCCCGGGCCGCGCCCGCCACGGCCGCCAGCGACTGCGGGGGGACAGCGAGGGGACAGAGCCCCGGGGCTGGGGACGCGCGCCACGGGGTCCCCGGGGTCCCCAGTGTCCCCAAATGTGCCCAATGTCCCCAAATGTCCCCAGTGTCCCCAGCATCCCCAGTGTCCCAAATGTCCCCAATGTCCCCAATGTCCCCGGGGTCCCTGCTGTCCCCAATGTCCCCAGCGTCCCCAGTGTCCCCAATGTCCCCAAATGTCCCCAATGTCCCCAATGTCTCAAAATGTCCCCACTGTCCCCGGTGTCCCCAATGTCCCAAACATCCCCAAATGTTCCCAAATGTCCCCAATGGACCAGTGTCCCCAATGTCTCAAAATGTCCCCAGTGTCCCCAATGTCCCCAAATGTCCCCGGTGTCCCCAACGTCCCCAGCGTCCCCGGTGTCCCCCCGGTGTCCCCAAGTGCCACCGCTCACCCCGAAGGTCCCCAGCAGGCTCAGGATGTCTCAAAATGTCCCCAGTGTCCCCAATGTCTCAAAATGTCCCCAATGCCCCCAATGTCCCCAACATCCCCGATGTCCCCAGTGTTCCCAATGTCCCCAAATGTCCCCAATGTTCCCAATGTCCCCAGTGTCCCCCCCCGTCTCCCCAATGTCTCCAAATATCCCCAGTGTCCCCAACGTCCCCAATGTCCCCAAATGTCCCCGGTGTCCCCAACGTCCCCAGCGTCCCCGGTGTCCCCCCGGTGTCCCCAAGTGCCACCGCTCACCCCGAAGGTCCCCAGCAGGCTCAGGGCGTCCGTCTTGTTGACGGACTTGACGCTGGTCAGGCAGTCTGTCACCTGCGGGGGGACATTGGGGACATTGGGGACATTGGGGACATTTGGGGACATCACTGGGGACATTAGGGGGATTGGGGACATTTGGGACATTTAGGACATCGGGGACATTTGGGACATTGGGGACGTTGGGGACATTTGGGACACTGGGGACATTTGGGACATTGGGGACGTTGGGGACATTTGGGACATTCTCAGGGACACCCAGGGACACTTTGGGGACACTTGGGGACATTGGGGACATTTGGGGACATCACTGGGGACATTAGGGGGATTGGGGACATTTGGGACATTTAGGACATCGGGGACATTTGGGACATTGGGGACGTTGGGGACATTTGGGACACTGGGGACATTTGGGACATTGGGGACGTTGGGGACATTTGGGACATTGGGGACATTTGGGACATTTGGGGACATTGGGGACATTTGGGGAGGGACACCCGGGGACGCTTTGGGGACACTTGGGGACATTTGGGGACATTGGGGACATTTGGAGATGTTTGGGGACATTGGGGACATTTGGGGACATTGGGGACATTGGGGACATTTGCTCAAGGACACCCGGGGACGCTTTGGGGACACTTGGGGACACTGGGGACACCGGGGACGCCGGGAGCGGACCCGGGACAGGAAGTCGTGCTCCACGCGCTCCTTCAGCAGATCCGGCGGCTTCTGCTCGTAGGACTTGAACGTCTCCAGGTAACGGCCGGCCTCCTCCGCACTGCCGGGGACACGGGGACACCGGGACAATGGGGACACTGGGGACACGGGGGGGACATGGGGACACGGGGGGGACACTGGGGACAGCGGGGACACTGGGGACACTGGGGACAGTGGGGACAGTGGGGACATTGGGGACAGCGGGGAAAGCGGGGACATTGGGGACACTGGGGATGTTGGGGACACTGGGGACAGCAGGGACAGCGGGGACACTGGGGACAATGGGGACAGCGGGGGGACACTGGGGACAATGGGGACACAGGACAGCGGGGACATTGGGGACACTGGGGATGTTTGGGGACATTGGGGATGTTTGGGGACACTGGGGACACTGGGGACATCAGGGACATCGGGGACATTGGGGGATATTTGGGGACATTGGGGATGTTGGGGATGTTTGGGGACATTGGGAACATTTGGGAACATTGGGGGGATTGGGGACACTGGGGACATTTGGGGATGTTTGGGGACATTGGGGACACTGGGGACATCGGGGACAGCAGAGGGCATTGGGGATGTTTGGGGACATTGGGGACACTGGGGACATTGGGGATGTTTGGGGACATTGGGGACACTGGGGACATAGGGGACACTGGGGACAGCGGGGACAGCGGGGGGACAATGGGGACACTGGGGACACTGGGGACAGCGGGGACAGTGGGGACATGGGGGACACTGGGGACACTGGGACACGGGGACACGGGGACATTTGGGGACACTGGGGACACGGGGACACGGGGACAGCCGTACCTCCAGGCCAGCAGCAGCGTGCAGTCGGCGAGGAGACAAACCTTGGCCAGGTCCTTGAGCGACTGGTGGGGGTCACGCTGGGGACAGGGGACACGTCAGGGACAGGGACAGAGGGGACAGGGACAGACACAGTGACAGCAGCAAGGTGACAATGACAATGTAACAATGCCAAGGCGTCAGTGACAGTGCCAAGATGACAATGACAGTGGCAATGGCAGTGACAATATGACAACAACAGTGACACAGTGACTGTGACAGTGTGACAATGACGATGACACGGTGACAATGACAATGACAATGTGACAATGACAATGACAATGACACGGTGACAATGACAATGTGACAATGACAATGACAGTGACAATGACAGTGCCATCTTACCACGTCCACCTGCAGCAGCAGCACCCTGAGGGGATGGGCTGGGATGGACACACAGTGACAGTGACAATGACAATGACAGTGACAATGACTGACACGGTGACAGTGACAGTGACAATGACAATGTGACAAGGTGACAAGGTGACAGTGCCATCTCACCACGTCCACCTGCAGCAGCAGCACCCTGAGGGGATGGGATGGGATGGACACACAGTGACAGTGACAATGTGACAATGACAAGGTGACAATGACAATGACAGTGACAATGACAAGGTGACAGTGCCATCTCACCACGTCCACCTGCAGCAGCAGCACCCTGAGGGGATGGGCTGGGATGGACACACAGTGACAGTGACTGTGACAATGTGACAATGACAGTGACACGGTGACACGGTGACAGTGACAGTGTGACAATGACAGTGACAGTGTGACAATGACAGTGACAATGACAAGGTGACAGTGCCATCTCACCACGTCCACCTGCAGCAGCAGCACCCTGAGGCCGCAGCCCCGGCCCAGCGCCCGCAGCCGCTCGTGGATGTACCCGGGGTGCAGCTGGTGGTACCTGAGGCTGGGACAGGGAGGGGACAGGGGGGGACACTGAGGGACAGCTGGGGACAGTGACAGGGACACTGAGGGACAGCTGGTGGTACCTGAGGCTGGGACAGGGACAGGGACAGCTGGGGACATGGGGACACTGAGGGGACAGCTGGGGACATGGGGACAGCTGGGGGTACCTGAGGCTGGGACAGGGACACTGAGAGGACAGCTGGGCACCCTTGGGGACACATGGTGACACCTGGGGGCACTGAGGGCACACCTGGGGATGCGTGGGGACACCTGGGGACACTGAGGGGATGCCTGGGCATACCTGGTGACACTTGGGGACACTGACGGGACACATGGGCACCCCTGGGCACCCCTGGGTCACTGAGGGCACCCGTGGGCACACTTGGGGACACTGAGGTGACCTCTGGTGACACTTGGGGACACTGAGGGGACAGCTGGGGACACCTGGCACACCCGGGCACCCCTGGGACACCCCTGGGCACACCTGGGGACACTGAGGGGACACCTGGACACACCTGTGTCACTGAGGACACATCTGGGCACACTTGGGGTCACTGAGGGGACACCTGGTGACACGTGATGACCCCCGGTGACCCCTGGTGACACGCGGTGGCCCCTGGTGGCCCTGTCCCCGCTCTCACCTGAGGAAGAGCGCGCAGGCGCCGGCGCCCAGCACGAAGTCGGGCGCCACGTCCCCGAAGTGCCAGGGCACGCTGCGGATGAAGCGCAGCACGGGGTTGCCGCGCTGCCGCCGCGACGTCAGAGCCCTGTCGCGACAGGGACACGCCCCCGGGACGGGGACACGCCCCCCGTGTCGTGACAGGGGACAGGGACACGCCCCCAGCCCAGGACACGCCCCCGTGTCGCGACAGGGGACAGAGACACGCCCCCGAGCCCGGGACACGCCCCTGAGACGGGGACACACCCCCCATGTCGCGATATGAGCACACGGACACGCCCCCGGCCCGGGACACACCCCCCGTGTCGCGACAGGGGACGGGGACACGCCCCCCGTCCCGGGACACGCCCCCGGGATGGGGACACGCCCCCCGTGTGGGGACAGGGGACACGCCCCGAGACGGGGGACACACCCCCATGTCGCGATATAAGCATGGGGGACACGCCCCCCAGTCCGGGACACACCCCCTGTGTCACGACATGAGCCCGGGGCACACCCCCCGTGTCGCGATAGGGGACAGGGACACGCCCCCGAGCCCGGGACACCCCCCCGTGTCGCGACAGGGGACAGATCCCCCGGCCCGGGACACGCCCCCCTATCACGATAGGAGCCCCAAGCCCAGGCACAGCCCCGCCCCTGTCGCGACAGGGCCCCGCCCACCTGGCGCGGGCTGACGATGACGCCGCTGCTGCTGGTGCCCGCTCGGGGCACCGGAACCGGCACCGCCGAGTCCCGGGGCTGGTCCCGGTCCCGGTTCTGATCCCCGGGGGTCGCGAGGGGTCCCGGGGGTCCCGAGGGGGCGGTTCCGGCGGCTCCGGGATCCCCGTCCCGGTTCTGGTCCCGGTTCTGCTCCCGGTCCCGGTCCCGATCTCCGTTCTGATCTGGACCCCGGTTCTGCTCCCGGTCCCGGTTCTGGTCCCCGTCCCGGTTCTGCTCCCGGTCCTTCCCGGTTCCCCCCGAGCCCCTCACCACGAACTCAGCGTAAGAACCGGGACCGGGCGGGATCGGAACCGGCACCGGCACCGGGGGGGGAGCGGCGGAGGCTCTGAACAGCGACGGGACCTGGCGGGGACACCGGGACACCCGCGGTGACACCGGGACACCCACGGGACACCGGGACACCGCCGGTGACACCGGGACCACCCACGGGGACACCGGGACACCACCGGTGACACCGGGACACCGGGTTAACCCCTCATGACCTTTCCCGGCCCCCCGTGATGTTCCCGGTTCCGTTCCCGGTCACTCCCGGTTCCCCGGTGTCCCCAGCCCCCCGTCCCCGGTTCCGTCCCCTCCCGGTCCCCCGTTCGGTCCCCGGTCCCGGTCCCGTTCCCAGTCCCGTTCCCCCCGGTTCCGCCCCCGTTCCCGGTTCGGTCCCCGGTCCCCTCCCGCCACCGCCGGTACCGGGGGTTCCTCGGGACCCTCCTGCCGAACGGTGAAGCGCCGCCGCTTCCCCCCCGGTGCCGGTGCCGGTGCCGGTGCCGGGTCCGTGGCGGCCCCGGGATTCGGGTCCGGGTCCATGGCGGGGTCCGGGGGTCCCGGGGCCGATTTTGGGGTCCCCGGTTCGGTTCCGGGGTCCCCGGTTCGGTTCGGGGGTCCCGGAGCCGCCGCGCGCGCTCCGGTACCGCGGAAGGGGCGTGGCCTCTGTCCTCCCCCACGATTGGACCGCCGCGCTGTCAATCAAACCATCATCCCACCCCCTTTCCCGCCAATAGGAAGGGGCGGGGCCGCCGCGCGCTGGTGGGCGTGGCCATGGAGCACAGACCACGCCCCCCGAGTGTGACAATGACAGCGCGGGGTCCCGAACACCCCCGGGACCACCGGGACCGGGAGCTGGCGGCGACAGGGACCCCGGGGACACCGGGGGGACACCGGGGGGGACACGGAGGGGACAAAAGTGACCGGGAACAGAGGCACGGAGCAGCCCGGTACCGGAACCAGGGGATTGGATCATCCCGGTACCGGAACCACAGGGTTTGGGACAGCCCGGTACCGGAATCACTGGGGTTTTGGATCATCCCGGTACCGGAACCAGGGGATTGGATCATCCCCGTACCGGAACCAGGGGATTGGATCATCCCGGTACCGGAACCAGGGGATTGGATCATCCCCGTACCGGAACTGCAGGGTTTGGGACAGCCCGGTACCGGATCCACGGGGATTGGGACAGCCCGGTACCGGAACCAGGGGATTTGGATCAGCCCGGTACCAGATCCTCACGGCTCCAGACCATCCCGGTACCGGAATCAGGGGATTTGGATCAGCCCGGTACCGGATCCTCACGGCTCCAGACCATCCCGGTACCGGAGCTATCGGGGTTTGGATCATTCCGCTCGGGGGACTCCGGTGCCGGTCCCGGTCAGGGGCTCCCATCCGTGGATCTCCGGTGCCGGTGCCGGTCCCGTTCGGGGCTCCCGGTTCCGATCCCGGCCCCGTTCGGTGGTCCCGGTTCCGGTCAGAGGGTCCCGGTGCCGGTCCGGTTCAGGGGTCCCGCTTCCGATCCCGGTCAGGGGGTCCCGGTTCCAATCCCGGCCCCGTTCGGGGGCTCCGGTGCCACTCAGGGGGTCCCGGTTCCGGTCCTGGTCAGGGGGTCCCGGTTCTGATCCCGGTCCCGTTCGGGGGTCCCGGTCCCGGTCAGAGGGTCCCGGTTCCGGTCCCGTTCGGGGGTCCCGGTCCCGGTTAGAGGGTCCCGGTCCCGTTCGGGGCTCCCGGCTCCGATCCCGGTCCCGGTCCCGGTCCTGGGGGCGGGGACAAATCCTGGCCTCCCTAAGCCCCTCCCACGTCCCGCCCCCGAGTTTGACCGACAGCTCCACCGACCAATGGGAGCGCCCCATTCAGGTCACGTGTCCTGTGCGGCCGCGGGGCCCGTGCTGGGACACGTGAGGGGGCGGGGCCTGCGCGGGACACGTGACTGGCGGGAGAGGTGGGAGGGGGAGACGGAGAGACCCCCCCGGGACCCCCCAAAATCACCGGGACCCCCCCGGGACCCCTCCCCAAATCACCGGGACCCCAAAAATGGGAAAAGCCTCCCAAAAATGGGAAATCCTCCCAAAAAACTGGGAAAAATCTCCATTAAAAGTGGAAAAACCCCCCCAAAAAAGTGGGGAAGTCCCCCCAAAAATGGGAAAACCCCCCAAAAAGTGGGAAAATCAGCCCAAAAAAGGGAAAATCCCCCGAGAAAGTGGGAAAAATCTCCATTAAAAGTGGGAAAAATCTCCATTAAAAGTGGGAATACCCCCCCCCAAAAATGGGAAATCCCCCCCAAAAAGTGGGAAAATCCGCCCAAAAAAGGGAAAATCCCCCCAGAAAGTGGGAAAAATCTCCATTTAAAGTGGGAAAACTCCCCTAAAAAGTGGGAAATCCCCCCAAAAATGGGAAAACCCCCCCAAAAAGTGGGAAAATCCGCCCAAAAATGGAAAAATCCCTCGAGAAAGCGGGAAAAAATCTCCATTAAAAGTGGGAAAACTCCCCTAAAAAATGGAAACCCCCCACAAAAAAAAGCGGGAAATCCCCCCAAAAATGGGAAAATTCCCCCAAAAAATGGGAAAACCCCCCCAAAAAGTGGATTCGGGGAGATTTGGGGGTTATTTGGGGAGATCCACACAGATTTCGGGGAGATTTGGGAGGCATTCGGGGAGATTTGGGGTTATTCCGGGAAATTTGGGGGAAATTCAGGGAGATTTCGGGGAGATTTGGGGAAGATTTTGGGGGAATTTGGGGAGATTTGGGGAAATTCGGGGAGATTCGGGGAGATTTGGGGAAGATTTTGGGGGAATGTGGGGAGATTTGGGGAAATTCGGGGAGATTCGGGGAGATTTGGGGAAGATTTTGGGGGAATGTGGGGAGATTTGGGGAAATTCGGGGAGATTCGGGGAGATTTGGGGAAGATTTTGGGGGAATGTGGGGAGATTTGGGGAAATTCGGGGAGATTCGGGGAGATTTGGGGAAGATTTTGGGGGAATGTGGGGAGATTTGGGGAAATTCGGGGAGATTCGGGGAGATTTGGGGGTTATTTGGGGAGATCTGGGGGGATTCCGGGGAAATTCGGGTTGTTCCGGGAGATTTGGGGGGATTTCGGGGTTATTTGGGGTTATTTGGGGAGATCTGGGGGGATTCCGGGGAAATTCGGATTGTTCCGGGAGATTTGAGGGTTATTTGGGGTTATTCAAGGAGATTTGGGGGCTATTGGGGGAGATTTGGGGAAATTTGGGGGGATTCGGGGAGATTCGGGTTGTTCCAGGAGATTTGGGGGGATTTGGGGAGAGATTCGGGGGAAATTCGGGGAGATTTGGGGGAAATTCAGGGAGATTTGGGGAAATTTGGGGGTTATTCGGGGAGATTTGGGGAGATTTTGGGGAGATTTCGGGGAGATTTGGGGTTATTCTGGGAAATTCAGGGAGATTTCGGGGAGATTTGGGGGTTATTCAAGGAAATTCAGGGAGATTTTGGGGAAATTTGGGGAAATTCAGGGAGTTTTGGGGAGATTTGGGGAAGATTTTGGGGAAATTTGGGGAAATTTGGGGAGATTTGGGGAAATTCAGGGAGATTTCGGGGAGATTTGGGGAGATTCGGGGAAATTTGGGAAAATCTGGGGGAAATTTGGGGGTTATTCTGGGAAATTCAGGGGTTATTCAGGGAAATTTGGGGGAAATTTGGGGTTTATTTGGGGAAATTTGGGAGTTATTTGGGGAGATTTGGGAAAATTTGGGGGTTATTGAGGGAAATTCAGAGAAATTTGGGGAGATTTGGCGGAAATTCAGGGAGATTCAGGAGTTATTTGGGGAGATCTGGGGGAAATTTGGGGTCATTCAGGAATAATTTGGGGTTATTCGGGGAAGTTTGGGGTAATTGGAATCTCCCAAAATTCCATCTCAAACCCCCAAATTTCCCTTCTAGAACACCAAATTTCCTTCTAAAACCCAAAAAATTCACCCAAAAATCCCCCAAAAATTCCCCAAATCCCCCCAAAACGCCCTCACCATCCCTCAGGCAGCCCATCCTGTACATCATGGGCATCAACTCTGGAACCCCAAAATTCCCTCTCAAATCCCCAAAATTTCCTTCTAGAACCCCCAAATTCCCTTCTGAAACCCCAGATTTCCTTCTAGAACCCCAAAAATTCTCCCAAAATTCTCCAAAATTCCCAAATTTTCCCCAAATTCCCCCCCAAATCCCCCTTACCATCCCTCAGGGAGCCTGTCCTGTACATCATGGGCATCTCTTCTAGAACCCCAAAATTCCCTCTCAAATCCCCCAAATTCCACCTCAAATCCCCCAAATTTCCCTCCTAGAACCCCAAAACTCCCTCTCAAATCCCCAAAAATTCTCCCAAAATTCTCCAAAATTCCCAAATTTTGCCCAAATCCCCCCAAAATCCCCCTTACCATCCCTCAGGCAGCCTATCCTGTACATCATGGGCATCAACTCTGGAACCCCAAAATTCCCTCTGAAATCCCCCAAATTCCCTCCTAGAACTCCAAATTCCACCTCAAATCCCCCAAATTCCCTCCTAGAACCCCAAAAGTCCTGGAAAATTCCCAAATTTTGCCCAAAACCCCCCAAATTTTCCCCAAAACGCCCTTACCATCCCTCAGGCAGCCTATCCTGTACATCATGGGCATCAACTCTGGAACCCCAAAATTCCCTCTGAAATCCCCCAAATTCCCTCCTAGAACCCCAAAACTCCCCCAAAATTCCCAAATTTTGCCCAAATTTTCCCCAAAATCCCCCCATTTTTCCCCAAAACGCCCTTACCGTCCCTCAGGCAGCCTATCCTGTACATCATGGGCATCTTGATGACGAAGGCGAACAGGTCGTCGATGAAGGTGTTGAGCGCCTTGTAGGTGAGCATGCGCCAGGGCAGGTGCGCCACCGACTGCAGCTTGTAGTTGATGAACAGCTGGGGCGTCATCGTGATGAACCCTGCGGGAAAAGGGATTTAGGGGCGTTTTGGGGGGATTTGGGAACGTTTTTGGGGATTTAGGAGCAATTTCAGGAGGTTTGGAGGTGAAGGTGTTGAGGAACCATGGACAGGAGCTCAACGAGGGGATGAATCCTGGAAAAAAACTGGGATTAG
>NW_024371450.1:0-613 GCF_014805655.1 Passer montanus
AGCTCAAGACTTTGCTGAGGCTTTATCAGATACTTAAACACCTCACACAGTTGAGTTTTGAACACTTGGAAGGATCCCTGTTCTTTAAAGAGCAGGCTTCAAGTTGCCAAGTGAGAGTTTGCCTTTTGGGCCATCCTTGACAGTCTCTGATAGAAGGACAATTGGTGCTCAAGGAGCACATGCACAAGGGCCAATATTGATTCAGTGTTCCCTTTGCTTCCCAGATCCCGTGTGAACCTCTCCAGAAGGGCTGCCCTGTGTGGCAGGAAGAGACAGAGGGAGAGCCTGTGACCATCGGGCAGGTAGAATTCCTCTGTCTCTAGATATATTTATAGATGTGTATAGTTATGTTTATTTATCTAGGTAGTTGTATTTATAGATTTATGTAATTATATTTATGTATACATATAGATAGAAATCGATACAGTTAATTTATTTTTTGTTTTAGATGTATATCGTTATAGCTTTAGATGTGTTGTTGTAGTTATAGATGTGCACAGTTGCACTTATACCTGTGTATAGTTACATTTACATATATACATTTGTAAATGCATATTTATATTTGTATATGGAAGTGTAGATAAATAGATTGATATTTATATATGCCTCTTTT
>NW_024371451.1:0-613 GCF_014805655.1 Passer montanus
ACCCTTCCAACTCAGAATATTCTGTGATCTCTACAGCAAGCCAGGTCAATCCATCCTTATATTCCCAGGATCTTAATTTCCTATCCTTAACTATAAATATAGAAGCTATAAATAACTTCCAATCTGATAAGAATATTACAAAAATAAATACAGACCTTTGGACAGTGAGGTGCTCCCTTGAGATTCAAGTTACAAGTGAACAAAAAAATCAATCTTCTTGACAGAGCTGTGACACTACAGGGCAGTGATGGCTGACCTAACTCTATAAGGGTGACACACTAAACTACTTCTGAAAGATTACCAAATTCCAACAAGCTTGTTCACCACAGGATACTATTCCTGTCTTATCAAGCATAAAGGAACAAAAATGTAAAATAGGATTCATACTTAATCTCAGACAAGGTGAAGAAACAATGCATGCTTATAAATCATAACGTGCTTATACATCATAAATCATGTATTTGATGACTTTTAGAGATTAAGTACTCTGCAGTACGGCCTACTGCAAAAAGGTTAATGAAAGCCAGGTGTAGTAGATCAGGAAGAAACATACAAGACGTTATTACAAATACATTTTATAACTGGTTTGTCTCACCTCTAGTCAAATAAAATG
>NW_024371452.1:0-613 GCF_014805655.1 Passer montanus
TTCCCCAAATTTTTCCCCCCAATTCCCCCCAAAATACCCCATTTTCCCCAAATTTTTCTCCCCAATTCCCCCCAAAATTCCCCATTTTCCCCAAATTTTTCCCCCCAATTCCCCCCAAAATTCCCTATTTTCCCCAAATTTCCCCGAAATTCCCCAAATTTCCTCAATTTTCCTTAAACTTCCCCTCTTTCCCCCCCCCAAATTTCCCCAATTTTATCCTCTAAAATTCCCCATTTTTCCCCAAATTTTCTCATTTTTCCCCCCAAAATTCCCTATTTTCCCCAAATTTCCCCGAAATTCCCCAAATTTCCTCATTTTTTTTTACACTTTTCCCCCTTTCCCCCACAAATTTCCCCAAATTTTTCCCATTTCTCCCCAAATTTCCCCAATATTCCCCCAATTTTCCCCCCAAATTTCCCCATTTTCCCCAAATTTCCCCAAATTTCCTCATTTTTCCTTAAACTTCCCCCCTTTCTTGCTCAAATTTCTCCAAAATTTTCTCCATTTCTGAATTTTCCCCCAAAAATTTCCCCCATTTTTCCCCCAATTTTCCCCATTTTACCCCAATTTTTCTCATTTTTCCTCCCAAATTTCCCCCATTTTCCCCCTTTTC
>NW_024371453.1:0-613 GCF_014805655.1 Passer montanus
GTGGGCTTGGACCCACACTCGACTAATGGCCTGGACATTTTCACATTTGATTTGTGCCCAGGTCCCTCTTCAGCTGCTCCTGGTGTGGTGAGGTGGTGGAGCCTGCAGCAGAGTGATCTTGCTCAGACCAGCCAGCTCACTGCAGCCCGTGGTGCTTGTTTTCCAGGTGCTGTCATCCACTCCTGGGGAGTCTCGGAGCCCGGTGAGGATGAGGGGATTGAGTCAATTCTCCGAGACGGAGCACCCCAACGTGGCAATGCTGCAGGTAAGTGGGAATTTGTCTCACGTCCATGTTTCCAATGTGGGAAGCAGTTCTGTAGCCCCACTGCCACTGGTGGCCCTCAGCATTGCTCACAGGGGGGCCTCACATCCCTCCAAGTCCATCACAAAGCTCTGCTGAAGCAAGTGGTCACTGGAGAGGCCATGTGGGACTTTTTGTAGGGCTGCCCCAGGATGCTCCTTGTGCAGCACCTGTGGAGGGCATTGCTGCCATTTACCTCCTCAGGTGGTTGACAGGACATTTTTGTAGGAACTTTGGCTGTAGCAGCTTGAGAGAACAGCACGTAAGTCAGAGAGAGGGAGAAAGGCCTCAGAAGTCAGATGAGCCTTCCCC
>NW_024371454.1:0-613 GCF_014805655.1 Passer montanus
AAAGGGACATCAAGTGGCACTAAAGGGACGTTAATTGTCACCAAGGGTCACCCAGGGTGTCACCCGGGGGTCACCAAGGGGCACCGGGGGGGGGGAAATGGCGTTAAAGGGGCAAAAAGTGGCACAAAGTGGCACTAAAGGGACATGAAATGGCACTAAATGAGACAAAGATGGCACTAAAGGGACAGCAAGTGGCACTAAAGGGACATAAAGTGTCACTAAAGTGTCACCAGGTGTCACCCGATGTCACCAGGTGTCACTGGAGTGTCACCAAGGGGCACCAGAGTGGGGGAAGTGGCGTTAAAGGGGCAAAAAGTGGCACCAAATGGCACAAAAATGGCACTGAAGGGACACCAAGTGGCACTAAAGGGACATTAAATGGTACCAGGTGGCACTAAAGTGGCACTAAAGGGACATCAAGTGGCACCAGGTGTCACCAAGGTCACCAGGGTGGCACCAAGGGGCACCCAGGGGTCACCAAGGGACAGCAGAGTGGGGGAAGTGGCGTCAAATGGGCAAAAAGCGGCACTAAAGGGACATTAAATGGCACTGAGTGTCACCAAGGGTCACAAAGGGCCACCAGAGTGTCACCAGAGTGGGGGAAGTGGCGTTA
>NW_024371455.1:0-612 GCF_014805655.1 Passer montanus
TTCCTCCCTATTTTCCTCTCTGTTTTCCATCCCGGTCCTGCTTTTCTTTCCTCCCTTTTTTCCTTCCTGTTGTCCTCCCAGGTCCTGCTTCCCTGCTTTCCTCCCTGTTTCTCTCCCCAGTCTTTCTTCCCTATTTATTTTCCTCTCTGATTTCCTGCCCGGTCCTGTTCCCTGTTTTCCTCCTGGATCACGCTTCTCTTGGTTTTCCTCCCTATTTCCCTTCCTTGAACCTGTCTCCCTATTTTCCTCTCCATTTTCCACCCCAGTCCTGCTTATCTCTTTTCCTCCTTATTCTCCTTCCTTGCCCTGCTTCCCTGTTTTTCTCCCCATTTTCCTCCCTATTTTCCTCCCCAGTCTTTCCTCCCTATTTATTTTCTTCCCTGTTTTCCTCCCTGGTCCTGTTCCCTGTTTTCCTTCTCTTTTTTCTCCCCAGTCCTGTTCCCTGTTTTCCTCTTGGATCCTGCTTCTCTCCATTTTCCTCCCTATTTTCCTCTCTGGACCTGCCTCCCTATTTTCCTCTCTGTTTTGCACCTTGCTCCTGCTTCTCTCTTTTCCTCCCTGTTTTTCTCCTAGGTCCTGCTTCCCTGTTTTCCTCCCTGGTCCTTCTTCCCG
>NW_024371456.1:0-612 GCF_014805655.1 Passer montanus
TCATGTCCTCAAACCTTCCAGAGCTCACAATCCTGGGTATTTTATCCCCGATTTTCCTGAATCTGGAAAACCATTTTGGATTTTTCCATTCTGTCAGCAACTGGGATCCAGCTCAAGGGATTTCTGATGTTTCTTTAACATTTCCTTGCTCTGTGGAAGCTCCCCAAAAGGTTCATCCCAGGTACTCGGATGTTTCATGACTAAGGCAGAGAACAATTCAGGATCACACAGAAATGAAATGTAAATTTGGGCGGAACGTCAGAAAAAAATTGTCTTAATAAGGCTCTGGAATATTTGATATTTTTTCCTGTCATTCATTTGTTTGAGGAGAGGATTTCAGATATTATTAGCATCATCATTAAGGCGAGGAGTCGTTGATGCTCTGCGCTTCCAGTGCCTTCTGTTCCTCTTAATGAATTTTCAGAAGACATCTGAGAACAAGGAGGCAGAAGAAAGCCTTGGAATTGTAGGTTTCTAAATCAATCCATGCAGCTTTTTCAGGTTTTATGCTTTTTATCCCACACTTTCAGCTTAGGTAAGACAGAGCTCACAGCCAATTAAGTTGTGAGTTAGAATGAATTAAATTTCCTGAAATGAGGCGCTTTTTTTTTT
>NW_024371457.1:0-612 GCF_014805655.1 Passer montanus
ACCTGGAGCAGCCAGACAATGGCACAGGCTCCTGACACTAAGAAAATGCCTCTCCCTCATCCCCTCCACATGCCACCCTGCCCCACAGCAGAGTCATCATTAAAGGACTTCCAGCCCCACAGCCATGCCAGGGACTGATCTTCTGCCCAGATTTGCTTCACAGAAGCAGAGAGGCAAACATTTCTCCTGTGCCCTCTGAGCACATGTTAGGAGCATGAAAATGTCACATATCCTGTTGCTTAAGGTGCCAGGGGAATTCCATACAGTGAGGCCCATTTGAGGTGCATTTTGCTGGGGATGGCAGCAGGAAAGGAGAGACAAAAGGCCAAACTTTTACAAGAGGCAGAACTGTAAGCTGTGATTCTTTGATTACAGCACTTCTACAAGGACCCTTTTCTACAACAAAAATAAAACCCAGTGTAAGTTGTTAAGAGGCTGATAAATTCTCTTTTCCAATTTCTTGAGTTTTATAGTTCCCAATAATAATTTGCACGATGTTTGGAGTACATTTCATCTTCAAGTGTTGAATTAATTCTTATTATTTTTCTCTAGGAATACATTCTTGTCATTCCTTCATCTTCAATAAAGCTTTCCATTTCTCTGCTTTTCATT
>NW_024371458.1:0-612 GCF_014805655.1 Passer montanus
CCGCCGGGGTGAGGGAAAAACCGGGGGGAAAAGGGAACGGCGGGTGCGGAAAGGGACGAGGGGTGCGGGGATTGAGGGGGGGGTTGGGAGTGTTGTATTTATTGTTTGTGTTTTTTGTTAAATATGTTTATATGTGTGTCATGTATTCATATGTGTATGTGTGTTCATATATATAATATATTTGTGTTTTTTGTTAAATACGTTTATATATGTGTCATGTATTCATATGTGTATGTGTGTTCATATATATAATATATTTGTGGTTTTTGTTAAATACGTTTATATATGTGTAATGTATTCATATGTGTATGTGTGTTCATATATATAATATATGTATAAAGTACGTATATGAATATATGTAATATATATAAAGCATATTCATATATATTACTTATATTTCTATATATATGGATATATGTAATATATATATTCATATATATATAATGTATTCATATATATGTATATAGTCCTTATATTTCTATATATGAATATATGAAATATACAAAAAGTATATTTATGTGTATGTATGTAATGTATTCATATAGATATGTGTGTTTATATATATAATACTTATATTTTTATATATATGAATATATGTAATATATATAAAGC
>NW_024371459.1:0-612 GCF_014805655.1 Passer montanus
GCTAAACTCACAGTGGCACAGATTTTTACCTGAGGAGAAATCCTGTGTGTAAAAGTCATAAGTAGAGAAGCCACATTCAGCTGGAGGGGAGCCAACCTCAGAGCAGTTTTAATCCACTCGTACAGGGGACAGCCCCAGCGCAGGGATTTTCTTGGTCCTTTTCTGTGGTCCAATAGCTCAAAATAGATGTGAGTAGCTCCACTACCACTTTTATTAGAAAAAGGGGTATTTGGAGGGGCTGGGAAGCAAGGTGTGAGAGGCAATTACACACCCTGAGCTTGGAGTCCAGTCGTGACTTTTATGATCTCATTTCCTCATCCACACACAAACGCTTGGCCCAAACCCAATCTCTGCAAATGAGCTTTGGTCACCACTGGTTTTAATTAGCAGGAACAGTCCTGTGCAGTGTTCCCAATAAGTTAATGACAAAGTATCAGTCTCAGTCTCTGGCAGTTTTCTCTTCTTCATCCTGCCAGAGGGCTTTTTCTGAGCCCCAAACCAGCCCCTTGATCTCCGCTTCCAGGAAACCTTTATAAAATTCAGACCAGATTCTTGAGCAAGAACCAAATGTTTCAGCCAGAAAGATTTCTTTTTTCCTTTTCCTTTTTTTTT
>NW_024371460.1:0-9551 GCF_014805655.1 Passer montanus
GATCCCCAATGGATGCTCCCAATCAATCCGCCATTGATCCCCAATCCATCCCCTATAGGTCCCCTACAGATCCGCAATTGATCCAATATCAGTCTCCTTCATTGATCCCCCATTGATCCCCTACAGAGCCCAGATCAATCCCCTATAGATCCCCAATCAATCCCCCATTGATCCCCCTGGAATTCCCGGCGGGATTTGGGGTCAGCGGTGACGTCATCGCACCGTCCCCTGTGGATTTTTCATTTATTTTGTGGAATTTTTATTAATTTTGTGGATTTTTCATTTATTTTGTGGAATTTTTATTAATTTTGTGGATTTTTCATTTATTTTGTGGATATTTCATTTCCCCTACGGACTCACATTCATTCCCTTGGTTCCCCGATGGATTTTTTATTCATTTTACGGATTTTTCATTTATTTTACAGATTTTTCACTTTTCCCCTATGGATTTTCTCTTATCCAATTATTTCCCCTATGGATTTTCATTTATTTTGTGGATTTTCATTTCCCCTATGGATTTTTCATTTCATTCCCTTGGTTCCCCGATGGATTTTTGATTTATTTTACAGATTTTTCATTCATTTTATGCATTTTCACCTTTTTTTCCCTATGGATTTTTTACTTTTCCCCTATGGATTTTCATTTATTGTGTCCATTTTTCATTTATTTTGTGGATTTCAAATTTTCCCCCATGGATTTTCATTTCTCCAATCGATTTTTCCCTTTCCCAGTGGAGTTTTTCATGTCCCCTGCGGAGTTTTCATTTTTCCCCTATGGATTTTCACTCATCCCATTGATTTCCCCTATAGATTTTCACTTATTCTATGGATTTTTCATTCATTCTGTCGATTTTTCATTTATTTTATTCATTTTTCACTTTTCCCCTCTGGATTTTCATTTATCTCATTGATTTTTGCCTTTCCCTGTGGAGTTTTTAATTTCCCCAATGGATTTTTCACGTTTCCCCCATGGATTTTTCATTTATTCTGTGGATTTTTCATTTATTTCACAGATTTTTCACTTTTCCCCTATGGATTTTTCATTTATTCTGTGGATTTTTCATTTATTTTATGGATTTTTTCACTTTTCCCCTATGGATTTTCATTTATCCCATTATTTCTCCTATGGATTTGTCACTTTTCCCCCTCCGGATTTTTCATTTATTGTATAATTTTTTAATTTATTTTATGGATTTTCACTTTCCCCTATGGATTTTTCATTTTTCCTTTATAGATTTTTCATTTATTCCGTTTATTTTCACTTTTCCCCTATGGATTTTCATTTATTTTGTGGATTTTTCACTTTTCCCCTATAGATTTTTCACCATTCCCCTATAGATTCTCATTTATCCCATTAATTTCCCCCATGGATTTTTCATTTATTTTGTGGATTTTTAAATTTATTCTATGGATTTTTCACTTTTCCCCCATGGATTTTTCATTTATTCTGTTTATTTTATTCATTTATTCTGTTTATTTTAACATTTCCCCTATGGATTTGTCATTTTTCCTTTATAGATTTTTCATTTATTCTGTTTATTTTCACTTTTCCCCCATGGATTTTTCATTTATTTTGTGGATTTTAAATTTATTTTATGGATTTTTTCACTTTTCCCCTATAAATTCTCATTTATCCCATTAATTTCCCCTCTGGATTTTAATTCCCCTCTGAATTTTCATTTTTCCCTGTGGATTTTTCATTTATTCTGTGGATTTTTCATTTATTCTGTGGATTTTTCATTTATTTTACACATTTTTCATTTATTTTACACATTTTTTATTTATTTTACAGATTTTTCATTTATTTTCCACATTTTTCACTTCTCCCCCATGGATTTTTCATTTATTGTGTCAATTTTTAAATTTATTTTCTGGATTTTTCACTTTCCCCCCATGGATTTTCACTTTTCCCCTACGGATTTTTCATTTATTTTATTTTTTTTAAAATTTATTTTATGGGTTTTTCACTTTTCCCCCACAGATCCTCACGTGCCCGAACCGGTAAAAACCAGTAAGGACCAGTTAGAGCCAGTATGGGTCATTACGGACCACTATGACCCCATATAACCCAGTATGACCCAGAATGACCCAGTATGACCCAGAGTGCTCACACCCATAGTACCCAGCTCAGATGCTCAACAGGATGTCTGGAACCAGTAAAAACCAGTAAGGACCAGTACAAACCAGTACAGACCAGTCAGAACCAGTACGGACCAGTTAGAGTCACTACGGACCAGTATGCGTCACTACAGACCACTACAACCCAGTATGACCCAGTATAACCCAGCATGACCCAGTATGACCCAGTATGACCCAGTATGACCCAGAGCAGTCACACCCACAGTACCCAAGTCAGATGCTCAGCAGGATGTCTGGAACCAGTAAAAACCAGTATGGACCACTTAGAACCAGTATAGACCAGTATGGGTCACTATGGGCCATTACGGACCATTACGACCCCATATAACCCAGTGTGACCCAGAGCAGTCACACCCGTAGTACCCCAGTATGGACCAGTATAAACCAGTATGGGTCACTATGGGTCACTATGGGTCACTACAGACCACTATGACCCAGTATGACCCAGAGCAGTCACGCCCATAGCACCCAAGTCAAATGCTCAACAGGATGTCTGGAACCAGTAAAAACCAGTACGGACCAGTTAGAACCAGTACGGACCAGTATGGGTCACTACGGGTCATTACAGACCACTATGACCCAGTATAACCCAGTATGACCCAGAGCAGTCACGCCCGTAGTACCCAGCTCACATGCTCAACAGGATGTCTGGAACCAGTAAAAACGAGTATAGACCAGTATAAACCAGTACAGACCAGTTAGAACCAGTAGGGACCACTTAGAGTCACTACGCATCACTACGGACCATTACGACCCACTATGACCCAGTATGACCCAAAGCAGTGACACCCACAGTACCCAAGTCACACGCTCAACAGGATGTCTAGAAGCAGTAAAAACCAGTATAGACCAGTATGGACCAGTTAGAACCAGTATAGACCAGTTAACGCCAGTACGGGTCATTACAGACCACTATGACCCCATATAACCCAGTATGACCCAGTACGACCCAGTATGACCCAGAGCAGTCACGCCCACAGTACCCAAGCCAGATGCTCAACAGGATGTCTAGAACCAGTAAAAACCAGTATGGACCAGTATGGACCAGTTAGAACCAGTATGAGTCACTACAGACCACTATAGCCCAGTATAACCCAGTATAACCCAGTGTAACCCAGTATAACTCAGTGTAACCCAGTGTAACCCAGTATAACCCAGTATAACCCAGTATAACCCAGTATAACCCAGTATAACCCAGTATAACCCAGTATAACCCAGTATAACCCAGTATAACCCAGTATAACCCAGTATAACCCAGTATAACCCAGTATAACCCAGTATAACCCAGTGTAACCCAGTATAACCCAGTCTCACAGTGCTCGGCTCAGACACAAAGACAGATGTCTACAGACCAGTATAAACCAGTACAGACCAGTCAGAACCAGTATGGACCAGTTAGAGTCACTACGGACCAGTATGCGTCACTACAGACCACTACAACCCAGTATGACCCAGTATAACCCAGCATGACCCAGTATGACCCAGTATGACCCAGTATGACCCAGTATGACCCAGTATGACCCAGAGCAGTCACGCCCACAGTACCCAAGTCAGATGCTCAGCAGGATGTCTGGAACCAGTAAAAACCAGTATGGACCAGTTAGAACCAGTATAGACCAGTATGGGTCGCTACGGGTCATTACGGACCACTATGACCCAGTATGAGCCAGTATGACCCAGAGCAGTCACACCTGTAGTACCCAAGTCAGATGCTCAAGAGGATGTCTGGAACCAGTACAAACCAGTATAGGCCAGTTAGAACCAGTATAGACCAGTTAGAACCAGTATAGACCAGTTAGAACCAGTATAGACCAGTTAGAACCAGTATAGACCAGTTAGAACCAGTATAGACCAGTTAGAACCAGTATAGACCAGTTAGAACCAGTATAGACCAGTTAGAACCAGTATAGACCAGTTAGAACCAGTATAGACCAGTTAGAACCAGTATAGACCAGTTAGAACCAGTATAGACCAGTTAGAACCAGTATAGACCAGTTAGAACCAGTATAGACCAGTTAGAACCAGTATGAGTCACTACAGACCACTACAGACCAGTATAACCCAGTATGACCCAGAGCAGTCACGCCCGTAGTACCCAAGCCAGACGCTCAACAGGATGTCTGCAACCAGTACAAACCAGTATAGACCAGTTAGAACCAGTATGAGTCACTACAGACCACTACAGACCAGTATAACCCAGTATGACCCAGAGCGCTTGCAGTGCTCAGCTTGGACACAAAGACGGATGCCTATAGACCACTATAGACCAGTATAGACCAGTATAGACCAGTACAGACCAGTCAGAACCAGTATGGCTCACTATATACCAGTATAACCCAGTATAACCCAGTATGACCCAGTATAACCCAGTATGACCCAGTATAACCAGTATAACCCAGTATGACCCAGAGCGCTCACAGTGCTCGGCTCAGACACAAAGACAGATGTCTACAGACCAGTATAGACCAGTATAAACCAGTCAGAACCAGTACGGACCAGTTACAACCACTATGGGTCAGTACAGACCACTGAGAACCAGTTAGAACCAGTAAGAACCAGTATAAACCAGTACAACCCAATAACGGCCGGCTCAAGCCACGCCCACTCATGCTTGGACATGCAGATGTGTGAAAACCAGTATAAACCAGTATAGACCAGTATAAACCAGTATAGACCAGTATAAACCAGTAACCCTGCACTGTCCCTCACATTCAGCACTCCCAGTACAAACCAGTACAAGCCAGTGACTCACTGCCCCACCAGCCCTGGAATCCCTCTCCAGGTCCAGTCCTCCCAGTTCTCCCAGTTTGTCCCAGTGACCTCACACGGAATTCCAAGTTCTCCCAGTACAAACCAGTTTGCCCAGTGACCTCACACGGAATTCCCAGTTCTCCCAGTTTGCCCAGTTCCTGGGCCCCTCCCACTTCCTGTTTATGTCCCAGTGCTCCCAGTCCCGTACTGGGACATTCCCAGTTTGTCATCCCAGTGCTCCCAGTTCCGTACTGGGACATTCCCAGTTTGCTCTAGTCTGGTTCCAGTCCCCCCCAGTTCCCCTCCCAGTCCCTCCCAGTATATCCCAGTTTGTCCCAGTCCCATTCCCAGTCCCTCCCAGTATATCCCAGTATACCCCAGTATAACCCAGTCCCCCCCAGTTCCCCTCCCAGTATATCCAGTATAAGCCAGTTCCCCTCCCAGACCCATCCCAATCCCCTCCCAGTCCATCCCAGTCCCTCCCAGTCCCTCCCAGTCCCTCCCAGTCCGTCCCAGTCCATCCCAGTCCATCCCAGTCCCTCCCAGTCCGTCCCAGTCCATCCCAGTCCCCCCCAGCCCCGTTCCCAGTCCGTCCCAGCCCCATTCCCAGTATAAGGTGTCCCCAAGGTGTCCCCAGGTGTCCCCAAGGTGTCCCCAATGTCCCCAAGGTGTCCCCAAGGTGTCCCCAATGTCCCCACGGTGTCCCCAGGTGTCCCCAGGTGTCCCCCCAGGTGTCCCCAATGTCCCCAAGGTGTCCCCAATGTCCCCAAGGTGTCCCTCCAGGTGTCCCCAGGTGTCCCCAGGCTCACCTGTCTCCCAGTGCTCGGGGCGGGGCTGGGGGGGGCTCGGGCAGGGGTCCCCCAGGGCGGGGACACAGGTGACACGGTCAGGTGACACTGTGGGACAGAGGGGACACGGTCAGTGCTGGGGACACAGGTGACACTGAGGGGACACAGGTGACACGGTCTGGGGACACTGCGGGGACAGAGGGGACAGAGGTCAGCAATGGGGACACTGAGGGGACACTGGAAAGGACAAAGAGGACACGGGGGGTGACAGGGAAGTGGCACTGAGGGGACACAGCAGCTTTTGGGTGACACAGGGACACACAGAGCGGGTGTGGCCAGCACAGGGAGGTGACAGGGAACCTCAGGGTGACACAGGGGGTGACAAGGAGCTGGCACCGAGCACGGGACAGGAGCTTTAGGTGACACGAGGTGACAGAGAGGTGGCACTGAGGGGACACAGCAGCTTTTGGGTGACACAGGGACACTCAGGGGGGCGTGGCCGCCACAGGGAGGTGACACCGAGGTGGCTTTGGCCACTTTAGGGTGACACAGGGACACACAGAGGGTGTGGCAGCCACAGGCAGGTGACACCGAGGTGACACCGAGCTGTGTCACTCAGCCCTGCGCTGGCTTAGGGTGACACACCCGGGCAGGTCGGGCTGGGGGACACGGGGGGACACCGAGGGGACACAGGGGACACCGAGGGGACACAGGAGGGGACACAGGAGACACCGAGGGGACACGAGGGGACACAGGGGACACAGGAGGGGACACCGAGGGGACATGGGGGACAGTGAGGGGACACAGGGGACACAGGAGGGGACACAGATGGGTGACAGTGACCAGGACACCGGGACTTTAGAGTGACACAGCGACACAGAGGGGACACAGAGGGACACAAAGAAGTGACACTGAGGTGACACTGCAGTGACACTCACCTGGCTGTGGCCTCTTCAGGGTGACACACCTGAGCAGGTCGTGCAGGGGGACACGGGGGTGACAGGAGGACACACAGGGTGACACAGACAGGTGACACCGAGGTGACACCGAGGTGACACTCACCTGGCCGCGGTCTCTTCAGCGTCACACACCTGAGCAGGTCAGGGGGACATGGGGGGCACACAGAGCAGGGTTTGGGGGACACGGGGTGACACAAGGACACACAGGGACACACAGACAGGTGACACTGAGGTGACACTGAGGTGACACTCACCTGGCCGCGGTCTCTTCAGGGTGACACACCTGAGCAGGTCGTGCAGGGGGACACGGGGGTGACACAAGGACACACAGGGTGACACAGACAGGTGACACTGAGGTGACACTGAGGTGACACTCACCTGGCCGCGGTCTCTTCAGCGTCACACACCTGAGCAGGTCGGGCAGGGGGACACGGGGGTGACACAGGGACACACAGGGTGACACAGACAGGTGACACAGACAGGTGACACCAGTGTGAGGGGTGGTAGTGACCAGGGGGTGGTGGCACCTGGGGGACAAGGAAAGGGTGAGGGGACATGGGGGACACCTGGGAGACAGGGGACAGTGTGAGGGGACACAGAGGGGTGGCAGTGACCAGGTTGGTGGCACCTGGGGACACGAAAAAGTGTGAGGGGACACTGGGGACACCTGGAGGACAGGGGACAGTGTGAGGGGACACGGGGATGGTGGCACTTGGGGGACAAGGAAAGGGTGAGGGGACACGGGGGACACCTGGGGACAGGGGACAGTGTGAGGGGTGACAGTGGCCGGGGGGTGGTGGCACCTGGGGACACGAAAAAGTGTGAGGGGACACAAAAGGGTGACAAGGACCAGGGGGTGTTGGCACCTGGGGGACAAGGAAGGGATGAGGGGTGACAGTGACCAGGGGTGGTGGCACCTGGGGGACAGGAAAAAGTGTGAGGGGACCAGACACCTGAGGGACAGGGGACACTGTGAGGGGACACAAAAGGGTGACAAGGACCAGGGGGTGGTGGCACCTGGGGAACAGGGGACACTGTGAGGGGACACAAAAGGGGGACAAGGAGATGGTGGCACCTCTCAGAGCCCCCTCGGGGGCTGTTCCCTCTCACAAACACCTCAGAAATCCTCAGAATCCCCTCTCAGAGCCCCCTCAGGGGTTGTTTACCCCCACAAAACCCCTCTGAACCCTCAGAGATCCTCTCAGAACCCCCCGGATCCCTCTCAGAGCCCCCTCAGGGGGGATTTCCCCTCACAAATCCCTCACAAACCCCTCAGAACTCTCCGGGTCTCCTCTCAGATCCCCCTCAGGCTTTGTTCCCCCTCACAGATGCCACTCAGAGGTTGTTTACCCTCAAAACTCTCCGGATCCTCTCTCCGAGCCCCCTTCAGGCTCTGCCTTCACAAATCCCCCCGAATTCCCTCTCAGATGCCCCTCAAGGCTTGTTTACCCTCACAAACCCCTCAGAATCCCTCAGAGATTCCCCTCAGGGGTCCTTTCCCCTCACAAACTCCTGAAAACCCCTCTCAGATCCCCCTCAGGCTCTGTTCCCCCTCACAGATGCCACTCAGAGCTTGTTTACCCTCAAAACTCTCCGGATCCTCTCTCCGAGCCCCCTTCAGGCTCTGTTTACCTTCACAAATCCCCCCGGATTCCCTCACAGATCCCACTCAGGGTCTGTTTACCCTCACAAACCCCTCAGAGATCCTCTCAGAACCCCCCAGATCCCTCTCCGAGCCCCCTCAGGGGGGATGTCCCCTCACAAACCCCTCAGAACCCCTTCCAAAGCCCCCTCAGACTCTATTTCCCCTCACAAACCCCTCTCAGATCCCCCTGAAGGGGACTTCCCCCTCACAAACTCCTCAGAACCCTTCGAATCTCCTCTCAGATCCCCCTCGTGGGCTGTTTCCCCTCACAAACACCTCCTAAAACCCCCTCAGAGGTCGTTTCCCCTCACAAACCCCTCAGACCCCCTCTCAGATTTCCTTTAGCCTCTATTTCCCCTCACAAACTCCTCAGAACCCCTCTCAGATCTCCCTCGGGGATCGTTTCCACTCACAGATCCCCCTTAGGGACACTTTCCCCTCACAAACACCTCAGAACTCTCAGGATCCCCTCTTGTACCCCCCTCAGGGGGGATTTCCCCTCACAAACCCCTCCTAAAGCCCCCTCAGACTCTGTTTCCCCTCACAAACCCCTCAGAACTCCTCTCAGATCCCTCCTCACGCTCTCTTTCCCCTCACAAACCCCTCCTAGGGGTCGTTTCCCCTCACAAACCCCTCAGACCCCCTCTCAGACACTGTTTCCCCTCACAAACCCCTCCTAAAGCCCCCTCACGCTCTCTTTCCCCTCACAAACCCCTCCAAAGCCCCCTCAGGGGTCGTTTCTCCTCACAAACCCCTTCAGCTCCCCTCCTAAAGCCCCTTCAGGGGTGGTTTCTCCTCACAAACCCCCTCAGAATCCCTCCTAAAGCCCCCTCAGGGACACTTTCCCCTCACAAATCCCCTCAGATCCCCCTCACGCTCTGTTTCCCCTCACAAACCTCCTCAGATCCCCTCAAAACTCTCTGGAACCCCTCTCAGATCCCCCTCATGGCTTGTTTCCCCTCACAAACCCCTTCAGATCCCCCTCAAGGTGGGGGTCCCCCTCACAAACCCCTCAAAACTCTCCGGAATCCCTCTCAGAGCCCTCTCAGAGACACTTTCCCCTCACAAACCCCTCACAAACCCCTCCTAGGGGTCGTTTCCCCTCACAAACCCCTCAGAACTCCTCTCAGATCCCCCTCAGGGACACTTTCCCCTCACAAACCCCTCACAAACCCCTCCTAGGGGTCGTTTCCCCTCACAAACCCCTCAGACCCCCTCTCAGACACTGTTTCCCCTCACAAACCCCTCCTAAAGACCCCTCACGCTCTCT
>NW_024371460.1:10991-11225 GCF_014805655.1 Passer montanus
CCTCACAAACCCCCTCAGAATCCCTCCTAAAGCCCCCTCAGGGACACTTTCCCCTCACAAATCCCCTCAGATCCCCCTCACGCTCTGTTTCCCCTCACAAACCTCCTCAGATCCCCTCAAAACTCTCTGGAACCCCTCTCAGATCCCCCTCATGGCTTGTTTCCCCTCACAAACCCCTTCAGATCCCCCTCAAGGTGGGGGTCCCCCTCACAAACCCCTCAAAAATCTCCCGAA
>NW_024371460.1:11283-16451 GCF_014805655.1 Passer montanus
TTCCCCTCACAAACCCCCTCAGAATCCCTCCTAAAGCCCCCTCAGGGACACTTTCCCCTCACAAATCCCCTCAGATCCCCTCTCAGATCCCCCTCACGCTCTGTTTCCCCTCACAAACCTCCTCAGATCCCCTCAAAACTCTCCGGAACCCCTCTCAGATCCCCCTCGTGGGCTTGTTTCCCCTCCCAAACCCCTTCAGATCCCCCTCAAGGTGGGGGTCCCCCTCACAAACCCCTCAAAACTCTCCGGAATCCCTCTCAGAGCCCTCTCAGAGACACTTTCCCCTCACAAACCCCTCACAAACCCCTCCTAGGGGTCGTTTCCCCTCACAAACCCCTCAGAACTCCTCTCAGATCCCCCTCAGGGACACTTTCCCCTCACAAACCCCTCACAAACCCCTCCTAGGGGTCGTTTCCCCTCACAAACCCCTCAGACCCCCTCTCAGACACTGTTTCCCCTCACAAACCCCTCCTAAAGCCCCCTCACGCTCTCTTTCCCCTCACAAACCCCTCCAAAGCCCCCTCAGGGGTCGTTTCTCCTCACAAACCCCTTCAGCTCCCCTCCTAAAGCCCCTTCAGGGGTGGTTTCTCCTCACAAACCCCCTCAGAATCCCTCCTAAAGCCCCCTCACGCTCTCTTTCCCCTCACAAACCCCTCCAAAGCCCCCTCAGGGGTCGTTTCTCCTCACAAACCCCCTCAGAATCCCTCCTAAAGCCCCCTCAGGGACACTTTCCCCTCACAAATCCCCTCAGATCCCCCTCACGCTCTGTTTCCCCTCACAAACCTCCTCAGATCCCCTCAAAACTCTCTGGAACCCCTCTCAGATCCCCCTCATGGCTTGTTTCCCCTCACAAACCCCTTCAGATCCCCCTCAAGGTGGGGGTCCCCCTCACAAACCCCTCAAAACTCTCCGGAATCCCTCTCAGAGCCCTCTCAGAGACACTTTCCCCTCACGCCCGCCCGCCAGGCCACGCCCACCCCGCGGCGAGGCCACGCCCAGCCCGGGCCGGGAACGGCGGAGGGGGGGCAGGGCTTAATTAGGGGGCTCCAGGGGTTAATTAAGGTCCTAGGGCTTAATTAAGGGGTGTAAAGGGTTAACTAGGGGGTCCCGAGGGTTAATTAGGGGGCTCCAGGGGTTAATTAAGGTCCTAGGGCTTAATTAAGGGGTGTAAAGGGTTAACTAGGGGGTCCCGAGGGTTAATTAGGGGGTTCCAGGGGTTAATTAAGGGGTCCAAAGGGTTAATTAGGGGGTCGCAGGGCTTAATTAGGGGGTCCCAACGTTTAATTAGGGGGTTTCCAGGGGTTAATTAAGGTCCTAGGAGTTAATTTGGGTCCAATGTTTAATTGGCGAGGGGTCCCAGGGCTTAATTAGGGGATCCCGATGCTTAATTAGGAGATCCCAAGGGTTAATTAGCGGATCCCAAGGGTTAATTAAGGTCCCAGGGGTTAATTGAGGGGTCTCCGGGGTTAATTGGGGAGGGGTCCCAGGGCTTGATTAGGGGGTCCCAATGGTTAATTAGGGGGTTCCAGGGGTTAATTGGGGTCCAATGTTTAATTGGGGAGGGGTCCCAGGGCTTAATTAGGGGATCCCACGGGGTAATTAGGGGGTCACAGGGCCTAATTAAGATGCCAGGGCTTAATTGGGGTCCCGGTGTTTAATTGGGGAGGGGTCCCAGGGCTTAATTAGGGGGTCCCAAGGCTTAATTAGGGGATCCCAAGGGTTAATTAGGGGGTCACAGGGCCTAATTAAGATGCCAGGGCTTAATTGGGGTACCGGTGTTTAATTGGGGAGGGGTCCCAGGGCTTAATTAGGGGGTCTCAGGGCTTAATTAAGGTCCCGGAGGTTAATTGGGGTCCCGGTGTTTAATTGGGGAGGGGTCCCAGGGCTTAATTAGGGGGTCTCAGGGCTTAATTAAGGTCCCGGGGGTTAATTGGGGTCCCGGTGTTTAATTGGGGAGGGGTCCCGGTGTTGAATTGCCGCTAATTAGCGCTCTCTGTTAATTGGGGGCTCCCGGAGCCGGGGGGGGCGGGGCGGAAGCGGCGCCGCGGCCGCGAGGGGCGGAGCCAAAACCCAGCCACGCCCCCTCCGAGGCGAGGCCACGCCCCAAGCCCCGCCCCCGGCCCGGCCCCGCGTGCGGGCGCACGTGCGCGGCCGCGTGTGAGGACACGTGAGGGGGGCCCGGCCACGCCCACCCCGCCCCGCGCCTGCGCGGTGCGCACAGGAAGGCGTGGCTCCCGCCAAGCCACGCCCCGCGCTCGCTGATTGGTCAGCGCGGGATCGGCGCAAAAAACGGCAAAAAAAGACCCAAAAAAACGGGGCCGGGACCCCCAAAGGAACCCGGGACCCCCAAAAACGGCCCGGGGGTCCCAAAAACCCCCGGAAGCACCGGGGAGGGGCGGGGCCAACACCGGAACTCCCCCAACCCCCGGAAACGCCCGCGGAGCTCCCAAAATTCACCGAAAATGGGGAGGGGGAGGGGAAAACCCCCTAAAATTGGGGGAGGGGCCTCAGGGGGTCCCTGGGGGGGGCTCAGCGCCCGACCCGCAACGCGGAAGTGGCCGGGAAGCCGCGCGCGGGGCATTGTGGGATAACCCCGGAAGTGCACGCCGCCGCTGATTGGCTGAGGCCGAGCAGCGCCCGCAGCTGATTGGCTGTCGCGCAGCAGCGCCCCGCCCGGAAGTAAAGCCGAAGGGAAGCGTTGCTAAGCAACGCGCGCCGGGGAGCCGAGCGCTGATTGGCTGCGGCGCGCGCGAGGCACGGCGGGAAACGAAGGCGCGGCGGCCGCGCGAAGCACGACGGGATCGCGCGTTGCCTGGCAACGGCGGCGCCCGACCGGAAGTGCGGCCTAGCCGCCGGAACGAAGCCCGAGCCCCCCCCGGGCCCCCCCCCCGGGGCCGCGGAGCCGCCGTCCCGGTGGGTTCGGGTCCCGCCGAGGATTCCGGGGCCTCCCGGGCGCGCGGCAAGCGGCGGAAGTGTCAAATCTTTATTGGTTATTTCCTCCATGTTTTTTTTAATACATTCTCAGCGTGCCCCCCGCCCAGGCCACGCCCTGACTCACCTGTGCACATCTGGCCACGCCCACCCGTCCTGACCCCACCTGGCCACACCCCCAGCCACGCCCTGACCCTGCCCAGCCACGCCCAGAACCTCCCAGGGCCCGCCCGACCTCACCTGGCCACGCCCAGGCCCATCCATGGCCACGCCCACCCGTCCTGGCCCCGCCCTGACACACCCAAACCACGCCCAGCCCCGCCCTGAGCTCACCTGGCCACACCCAGCCACACCCAGCCCCTCCCATCCTCACCTGGCCACACCCAGGCCACGCCCTGAGCACACCTGGCCACACCCAGACCCACCCTGACCTCACCTGGCCATGCCCACCCTCACCTGGCCACGCCCAAACCGCACCCTGACCTCACCTGACCCCTCCCAGGACACACCCAGCCCCACCCTGATCTCACCTGGCCACGCCCACCCATCCTGACCTCACCTGGCCACGCCCTGACCCTGCCCAGCCCAGGTTTCCCCAAGAGGCCCCGCCCAGCCCAGGTGAGCACAGGTGACCCCAGGTGAGCTCACCTGTCCCAGGTGACCCCGGCTGACCCCAGGTGACCCCAGCTGACCCCAGGTGACCCCGCCCAGCTCAGGTGAGCACACCTGGTGGGTGTGACGGGAACCCGGGGCTGGACTCGGCCTTGTACGCCCACTCGGGGAACGCGAACCCTGATCAGGGATTAATTATGTGATTGGTGACGTCATCGGTGACGTCATCGGTGTGACACCATCGTCAGTGTGACGTTGTCACGTCACGCAGTGCCACAGGTGGCCGTGACGGGAGCCCGGGGCTGGATTCTGCTTTGAGCGCCCACTCCAGAAAAGCAAATCCTAATTAGAGAGTCGTTAAGTCATTAATGACGTCATCGGTGATGTCGTTATCAGTATGACATCATCACTGTGAAACCATCACCATTGTCAGTGTCGTCGCGGTGTGACATCGGCGCTGTGACGTCGTCAGTGTCCGTGTCCCCCCAACTCTGCCCACCCGGGGAAGGCGCCCCAAAAAAATCGCCCCGAAATCACCCCAAAAACTTTGCCACAAAATCAGGATCCCAAAATCAGCACCCCAAAATCCAGATCCCAAAAAGTCACCCCGAAATCAGGAGCCCAAAAAGTCACCCCAAAAACTTTGCCACAAAATCAGCACCCCAAAATCAGGATCCCAAAATCAGCACCCCAAAATCATCGCTCTAAAAACTTCACCCCAAAATCAACACCCCAAAAATCAGGACCCCAAATTTAGGAACCGCAAAATCATCACCCCAAAAAAATCACCCCAAAAAATCACCCCAAAATCGGGATCCCAAAAATTCCACCCCAAAATCAACGTCCCAAAAATCAGCACCACAAAAACTTCGCTCCAAAAAAGTCACCCCAAAAAATCCCCCCAAATTCAGGACCCCAAAAATTCACCTCAAATTCAGGACCCCAAAAACGGGACCCCAAAAAATTCCCCCAAAATTTGTATCCCAAATTCGATGCCCCAAAAAATCAGGACCCCAAAAAAAATCCCCAAAATTGGGACCCCAAAAACGGGACCCCGAAAATTCACCCCAAATTCGGAATCCCAAAAATCGACACCCCAAAAAAAATCAGGACCCCAAAAAAAATCCCCAAAATTGGGACCCCAAAAACGGGACCCCGAAAATTCACCCCAAATTCGGAATCCCAAAAATCGACACCCCAAAAAAAATCAGGTCCCCAAAATCAGGAGCCCCAAATTTAGGACCCCAAAATCGGGACCCCAAAAATTCCCCCCAAAATTTGGACCCCAAAAAATCAGGACCCCAAAATTGGGACCCCAAAATCGACACCCCAAAAAATCAGGACCCCAAAAATTCACCCCAAATTTAGGACCCCAAAACCGGGACCCCCAAATTTAGGACCCCGAAAATTGACCCCAAATTCAGGACCCCAAAATCGGGACCCCAAAAATTCCCCCCAAAATTTGGACCCCAAAAAATCAGGACCCCAAAATTGGGACCCCAAAATCGACACCCCAAAAAATCAGGACCCCAAAAATTCACCCCAAATTTAGGACCCCAAAACCGGGACCCCCAAATTTAGGACCCCGAAAATTGACCCCAAATTCAGGACCCCAAAATCGGGAC
>NW_024371461.1:0-644 GCF_014805655.1 Passer montanus
GGCACTTCAATTCCAGATCCCACAGTTACTCAGCTGATTCTGAATCAGAACCACAGAATCATCAAGGCTGGAAGGGATCCATGAGATCACTGAGTCCAACCATCACCCCAGCCCCACCATAATCACCCCTAAACCACATCCCCAAGTGCCATGTTCACCTCCAGAGTTGGTGACTCTACCACCTCTCTGGGCACCTTATTCCAATATCTGACCACTCCTACACACAAATTTTTGTTTATAGTAACTAATTTGAATCTCTCTTGGTGCACCTTAAGGCCATTTCCTCTTGTCCTTTCGCTGAGTCATGGACCCCCACCTGACTCTAAGCTCCTCTCAGGTGGCTGCAGTGATGTGGGTGATGGCAGTGAGCTGTTCTCACTGTTCCTGCTGCAGGAACTCTTTTTCCTCAACAGTTTTTCCTATGAGAGGTTCTCCATAGCTACACAAAACTTCACACCAGAGCTCAAGATGGGCAGAACAATCCACAGTCCTGACTGTCCCTCAGCACTGTTCCCTTTCCCTGGGAACCCAGTGGATCCAGCACCGTTCCACTTCCCTTGGGAACCCCAGGATCCAGCACTTTTCTATTTCCCTGGGAACCCAGCGCTGTTCCATTTCCCTCTGCAGCCCAGCAGCTCCAGCAC
>NW_024371462.1:0-643 GCF_014805655.1 Passer montanus
TTTAGTTGATAAGGTGGTGTTAGGACATAGGTTGGACTTGGTGATCTCAAAGGCCTTTTCAACGTGGTTAATTCTGTGATCCTGTAATTATTCCATGATTCTAAGCCCTCTGTTCTGACACTCAGTTTTCACCATGTTCCTCACATAGCCCATCACATGTGCTCAGCAGGTACTGTGCTTTACACAGCATGTAGATCCAGGACAGCCAAGGGGGACTGAAATTACTTTCTCTCCCGGGCTTCCAGACTCTGCATCCCAAGACTTCAGGTACTGGGAAAGAAAAAAGATGAAGTCTGGTCCATGTAGGCATGCAAGTAGCTATCTGTATGGATGATGTGACATAAGCACATCAGAGCATGATCTGCATGTTTGCAGAGGCTGTGCCTCAGATGACACCGCTGCACTCCAGGCACAGCACTGAATTTCTGATGGGTTGCGTTGGCTGATATGAAAGACAGTGCCAGGGATAACTTTGCTCAATAAATGTATCTTCCATGGTGTGGCTCAGTGAATTCTGAAAGTGTCTATATATGCCTCATGGACAAAGCCTCCCCCACCCTTTCCCTTGCCCTGTGTAGCAGCAGCTGATCTGTGTCATCTGCAGGAGAAGTACGTGGGCCTCCAAGAGGTCGTGTGTGGTGCA
>NW_024371463.1:0-612 GCF_014805655.1 Passer montanus
CAGAATTCCCAAATTCCCGTTTTTCCCTCCCCCAGGACGCGGGGCAGCAGGGGATGAGCCCCCGGCATTCCCAGATCCTGCGGGATGCTCTTCCCTTCTCCATTCCCAGCATTCCCTGTGCTCATCCCCTGTGTCCATTCCCAGCTATCCCAGGGTTCCCACATTCCCAGAATTCCCGTTTTTCCCATTTTCCCCTCTCCCCCAGGACGCGGGGCAGCAGCAGCTGGGTCCCCGGTATTCCCGGATCCTGCGGGATGCTCTTCCCTTCCCCATTCCCACCATTCCCTGTGTCCATTCCCTGTGTCCATTCCCAGTTATCCCAGCATTCCTGGCATTCCCAGCATTCCCAGAATTCCCGTTTTTCCCATTTTCCCCTGTCCCCCAGGACGCGGGGCAGCGGCAGCTGGGCCCGCAGCAGTGTGGATCCTGCGGGATGCTCTTCCCTTCTCCCATTCCCACCATTCCCTGTGTCCATCCCCTGTGTCCATCCCCGGCATTCCCAGCATTCCCGCATTCCCAGCATTCCCACATTCCCAGCATTCCCGGCATTCCCAGAATTCCCAAATTCCCGTTTTCCTGTCTCTCCCCCAGGACGCGGGGCAGCGGCAGCTG
>NW_024371464.1:0-612 GCF_014805655.1 Passer montanus
GGCCCGGTCCTATCCCGGTTCTGGTCCCGACTCTGGGTCCGGTCTGGGCCCGGGACCGGCGGCTCGGGGTCCGGTTCAGGTTCCGGTTCTGGGTCCGGGACGGGGCGGTTCTGGGCCTGCTCCTATTCCGGTTCTGGTTCCAGTCTGGGCCCGGGACAGAGCAGTTCTGGTCCCGGTTTAGTCCCGGTTCTGGTCCCGGTTCTGGTCCCGGACCGGGGGCAGTTCTTGTTCCAGTCTGGGCCCGGGGTTGTGCCCGGTACGGGGCGGTTCAGGGTCCGGTCCGGTCCCGGTCCTATCCCAGTTCCAGGCCCGGGACGGGACAGTTCTTTTTCCAGTCTGGGCCCAGTTCTGGTCCTGGTTCTGGTCCCGGTTCGGGGTCCAGTCTGGTCCCGGTCTAGTCCTGGTTCTGGTCCCGGACTGAGGCGGTTCTGGGTCTGGTCTGGTCTGGTCCTGGTCCCGGTTCTGGTCCCAGTTCTGGTCCCGGTCCAGCCCCGGTTCTGGTCCCGGTTCTGATCCCGATCCAGTCCCGTTCCAATCCCGGTCCAATCCCGGTCCAGTCCCGGTCCAGTCCCGGTCCGGTCCCGGTCCCGGTTCCGTTGGACAATCCCGGAC
>NW_024371465.1:0-612 GCF_014805655.1 Passer montanus
ATTTCCAAATTCTCCTTAAAATTCCTCGAGGAGATTCCCTCTGGAAACTGGAAATATCTGACTCCAGCCAAATTCTGCCCCAGGAGCATTTCCTACTTTCCTTAAGGAAAGAGGGATTAAACCAAAACACCCGGGCAACGAGAAAGGATATTATACCAAATTACACCGAGAACAAAAAATTACACCTACAACAACTTTAGGATACTGGCGTGCCTCTGAACGTGGAATTTCACATTTTACAAAGTTGTTGCCTCTGTGCCAGCAGCTCCTCCAAGGCCACCTTTGGCAGCTGCTCGGTGCCAGCAGCAGCAGCATCAGCGGTCCCCGGGCGCGGGGCAGCAGAGTGGCTGTAATTACCGGCTGCAGGTGGAGATGCTCGCTCCCCTTGCCCTGGGGGAGCTGAACCAGAGCCATGATTAAAGGTAGTTAGAGATCCCTAATGACTGCAAACACGCAGAGATGGTAATTGCCACTACTTTTCATTCCGCCACCCGGGAGGACTGACCTACTGCCAGCAATAAACTTTCTTAAGTTTTTAGCCTTTGCTTTTCAGAATTCAGGTTTATTACTACTGTTATCATTATTATTTTAATTATTATTGAATTTTTTTTT
>NW_024371466.1:0-612 GCF_014805655.1 Passer montanus
ACATAATATAACATAATATAACATAACAATGTATTTATTATATAAAAGGTAATATATTATACAATAGAGCATAATAGAAAATATATTATCTATAATATAACATTACATTATATAATATGTTATATTATACAGTATAATATTATATAGTGTACTATTATATTATATATTCTATATATAATAAAATATATAATGTAAGATAATATATAATCTATACTAGAAATATAATGCCATATATAACATAACACAAAGCCATATAATATAATGCCATATAATATAATATAATGCCATATAATATCATATAATATAATGCCATATAATATCATATAATATAATGCCATATAATATCATATAATATAATGCCATATAATATCATATAATATAATGCCATATAATATCATATAATATAATGCCATATAATATCATATAATATAATGCCATATAATATCATATAATATAATGCCATATAATATCATATAATATAATGCCATATAATATCATATAATGCCATATAATATCATATAATATAATATAATATAATATCATATCATATCATGCCATATCATATAATGCCATATAATATAAGATAATATAATGCCATATAATATAATGCCA
>NW_024371467.1:0-646 GCF_014805655.1 Passer montanus
GAAGGAGGGGCAGGAGGTGCTCCAGACACTGAAGCTGAGATTCCACTGCGGCCCGTGGTGCAGACCATGGTCATGCAGCTGTCACCCTGCAGCCCATGGAGATCTACAGTGAAACAGAGACCCACCTGAAGTCCTTGGAGTACACCATGACAGAGCAGGTGCATTTCCAAAGGAGGCTGTGGCTCCCTGGGAAGCCTGTACTGGAGCAGGCTTCTGGCAGGACTTGTGTCACCATGGAAAGAGGGGCCCACACTGGAGCAGGCTTTCTGATAGGACTTGTAACCCTGCAGGGGACCCACTCTGGAGCAGTTCACAAAAAAAACTGCAGCCTATGGTAAGGACTCATGTTGGAAAAGTTCATGGAAGTCTGCATCCCTGTATCCCATGGGAGTGACTTCATACTGGAGCGCAGAAGAGTGTAAGGAGTCCTCCTCATGAGGAGAAAAAACCAGCAGAAACAATGTGTGATGAAGTGACTGTAAACCCCATTCCCCTGTGCTGCAGTGGAGGGAGGAGGTAGAGAGAACTGGGAGTGAATTGGAGTCTGGGAAGAAGGGAGGGGTGGAAGAAAGGTATTTTTAAGATTTTATTTTATTTCTCATTATCCTACCCTAATTTAATTGGTAATAAATTAATTGGTTTTGTT
>NW_024371468.1:0-2650 GCF_014805655.1 Passer montanus
GTTTTGGTAATTGCATTTTACATTTGTTTGAATTGTTTCATCATCCTGCATCATCCATGTCTAGTTTTACTTGTATCTTTCCACTTCAGTTTACCAAATTCTGCTCTCTCAGTAGTAGAGATCAGCATATCTAAAAAGAATTGTAACAGCAATGAAACACTGTAAGTAAGAAACCCTGTCAAGTAACCACCATTTACTGAGCATTCAAATCTACAGCCTTCTAACACAGTACACATAAAATGTTGGACTTATTTTTAAAATTACATGCTCCCCTTTATTTACCAGCTGGAACTTGGTCTCTTTTTTATGTCAGCCTTCAGAGGTTTTACCTAGTGAGCACGTTTAAAATGTTTTAAATCACATGTGCAAAAACTGTTGTAATGTGAGACAGGGACAATATGAACAGGTCGGAAAGGAATGTAGAAATGGAATCAAAAATCAGATTATTCATAATGTAGTTTTGTTTCTCCCCTTGTAACATACCTTTACTTTTTCCAGATCTATGCTGCTCCATGATGCTGGTCTCAGTTGTATTGGAAAAGCAGGAGTCTCAGGCAGGAAGATGACAGCACAAAGCAGGAGGTAGTGCACGGTGCCCATCTTGATGAGGAACCTTGCTGGTGCAGAAAGGGTTTGGCTTTCTGTCTCCCAAGACCAGAGCTAAAACCCTTATATAGATCCTGATAGCTCCAAGCAGCAATTACGCATGTGACTCACTTTTTGGTTTTGTTAGTGTAATGTCATCAATGCTCTAAGAAGTAAATGAAATCATATTAAACAAATCTTTCCTGTAACTTCCTTGTTGATGTCACGTCACAGCTAGCAGCCAGCTTTGTCTCTCTCTTTTCATATTATTCCAGTAGTGAAACCACAGGGTCATAGGGAAATTCACTTTCTGTAACTTTATCGGTACAGTTACTGTGTAATCACTTCACCCTGCGCTTTTCCCATGTTCCTTATACACAAAGGCATTTTGCAAGAGCCCTTTGGCTGCCTGCCTGTATCAGTTGATGTAGAGGCAGAGAGGAGATGGGTGCGAGCAGTGTCTCACTGAAACCACTGCCATACAGCACTGCCTTTCTGTTAGCTTTCAGTAGCTCCTGCAGTTCAGAAGACAGCTCTTTAAAAGCACCCTCTAGAACTAGGAGAACCTCAGGTGCCTTTGTCCCTTTCTTTCCAAAGGGGATGACCTATCAGAAGAATCTCTTCACATTTGAGAACTTGTTATAGAATATAGCAGCTTATAAGAGTAGGTGAAAGCTCTCAGGGGAAAGAGAGGAGCTTTCCCTAACAAATGTGGAGCTATCTTAAACCTCCTGCTGTACCAGTGCAACCTGAGAAAGCTGCATGAAGCACTGACAGAGCAGGGCAGCTGTAACCTCCCTGGCCCCCTGATGCCAACACTGGTACCAGCTTCACTCTGCTAAATTCCACTGGATAGTTTTTGAGGCCTGGAAGCACCAGTCCATGGACTGGTTTATGATTTTTTTTTCCTCAGGGTGTGCAGTTTTGTGACCATATTACCTCTAATCTGAAAGGAAATGTGCATAAATAGGAAAAGAAGGTTGATATTTCTCACACTAGGAGAGCTCTTTATGGCTATATGTGTAGCTGAATGTGTATGGCTTTTCCCTTTGGGAAAACATCCCAGCCCATACTGAAGGAAGCACTGTGGAGACCTCCTGTATGTGAGAGCCATATGGGAAGCTCACTGATTCTGAGGAGTCAATACTGTGAAGTGGCAGGACATGGGAATTGAAAGCAAGCCACTGATGTAAGGACCAACCCTGTTCTCTTCTGACATCAGTTGATGCACAGGGGCTCTTTGGGTACCTGTAAACCTATTAACAAAGATACTTGTCTGACTGTCTATCATGCATGCAGGGGTAGCTAAATCCCTCAGTGAAATGCCAGAAGAAAAGAGAAAACCTTAGAAAACAGAGTATATATATATTTTTTTTATTATTTTTGTTAGATAAAATTGCATAAAGTGTAACTAAATCAACATAAAATTCAGGGAGACAAAGTGCAGCCGAGGGAGTTTACCATCTTAATTAGCTGGAGGATTAAAACTCTTTTGGAAGACCAAAACAATGAGATGTGAATTCTTTGATCATTATTAGGAACTTTCTTCAAGAGTTTGATGGCTTTTTCCCTGTGGAAGAGAAGCACAAAACATAGAGACCCTACTGAAAATTGCCAATGCAGACAGCTGTGTTTTATTCCCAGTGTTTCTTTAGCATTACCTCAGTTGGACATTGCCTAAAGAAAAGCAAACCTGACAAATTCTGTCCTGTGGGGTCAATTCTAGTTATGTTCCCTTGTTGCTGAGGAGTTTCTGCCTTTACTGAACTTGGTGAGTGGCACAATACCTCTGCTTTCCTGCCAGGAGCACCACTCACTGGAAGAGCTCATTTGCAGAGCAAGTGCCACAGGATTTGCTTGGCAGCGTGCAGGTGGGTGGGAGGACAGAGCAGCAGGCCATGCACTGCTGCTTTGTCACCTCCTGGTTGCAGTGGGAACAGACTGCAGGGGCAACATAGTGAGTGGACAGAGTATGCAGGACTTGGTTTCTCCCAAGTTTGTTCACTTTCTTTCTTTCTGGTAATTTGATGAGGCCCTAGCAATCAGGGAGAGTGAAAGCTGTACC
>NW_024371469.1:0-611 GCF_014805655.1 Passer montanus
AAATGGAGCCAAAACTTGGAAGCATGTCCGAAAAGCAAAGGAATGTGGAAGGCAGAAAGAAGGAAGAAAAGTGGCCACCAGCTGCTGCGTGGACATGACTGGGCTGGTGACCAATTCTCCTCTTCTTGCTCATCACAGGACTGGTCAAGTTGGAAGCCAGAGGCCATTTCTGCAACAATAACAACATAATTTGTTCATCAACCTAGGAGCAGGGTCAGCTTTTGCTCCCATTCTGAAACGGCAGCATTTGTGAACTGGCCAAGGTTGAAAACACATCTTCCTTAACTAAAAAGAGAATTCAAACCAGCAAGTACTGCAGGTAAATACAGGCTCTATCTCATCCCTCCTTTCTCATCTTAGCACTTAGCAAGTCCTACTTCTAGTCTGGAGCTAAAATACTTTGAGAGAAAGACACTCCCATTCACCAACTCCATCAAAGTCTTTCCCAAAAGGGAAGGTCCTGCACATTCACATCACAGCTTTTCCACCACCAGCAAGGCTGCTAAAATTGACCATACAGTCTAGAATGTTAAAAATGCACAAAATACCTGAGCAGGTCTTGCTGGAGTGTCTCTCTCAATCTGGACAACTCTTTGGGCACAGGGTGTGAC
>NW_024371470.1:0-611 GCF_014805655.1 Passer montanus
TTTTTTTTTTTTAATTCTGCCCCATCCCACATTCGCATCTGTGAATCCATGGGATTTGGGCTTTTTTTTGGGAATTCTGCCCCATCCCACAGTCGCATCTGTGAATCCATGGGATTTGGGATTTTTTGAGAATCCCTGGGTATTCGCACCTGTGAATCCATAGGATTTAGGTTTTTTTTTTTGGGAATCCCTCCCCATCCCTCCCCGGGACTGAGAATTCCCGGGAGAATTCCCGGCGGGAATCCAGGCAGGCTGGAGCCGGCCGGGATCGGGATCGGCTCCCCGGGAATGAGGGGTGGGATGAGGGAGCGGCCTCCAGCTGTGCCAGGGGAGGTTTTTGGGATATCGGGAATGATTCCTGCCTGGAAAGGGTTTGAACGCCCGTTCCTGGCGGGATTTCAAATCCCTGCGGATTTGGGGGCCCCTGGATCGGGGGTGGGCTTTTCCAGCCCCAAGAATTCCAGGATTCCCAGGGGTTTCTTTTCCTCTCCCTCCGGTTCTGGGCGCTCCTCCCCACGGAGCTGGGTCCGGTTCGGCTCCTCCGCGACATTCCCGGGATTTTTTGGGAATGGTGGGGCCTGTGGATCCCGTGGAGCTCTGCCTCAGTTTCC
>NW_024371471.1:0-394 GCF_014805655.1 Passer montanus
GCTGCAGGAGCCCCGGCGCCTGTCGGCTCTGCTGCGGGACTTCCTCGAGTGCAGCCTGGAGCCGGACGAGGAGCGGCGCTGGGCTGCCCAGGAGCTGCTGCAGGTGGATGCCAAGGGCTGCAGGGGAAGCAGCAGCGCCAGGGAGGGGTTTTCTTGGGGGGCCCCCTCCCATCGTCTCCAGTCTCGCTGCTTTCCACACGCAAAGCAAGCAGAATCCTCGCCTGCTCTGCCTTGGCAGGCTCCTTTCCAGCTCACCTGGACCTGCTGCCCCACAACGAGCAGGGACATCTTCCAGCAGCTCAGGGGGCTCAGAGCCCTGCCTGACCTGAGCTGGGATGTTCCCAGGGAGGAGGCACCTCCCACATCTCTGGGCACCTTCTGTCACTGTTTCCCC
>NW_024371471.1:1351-5029 GCF_014805655.1 Passer montanus
CATGTCCTCGTTCATGTGCACTTCTCTTTTTGTATAACAGCCGATATTCGTGGCTCTGTTAAATGTTTGTTCTTCCCTTGGAATTTGAGGAATTCAGCGGGAATTTTGTGAGCAGCAGTCCATTAAATAAAAAATGTTAATCAGTAACATTTTTTGAAACTGATGGTTTCTCCCTTTCTTATCTACAAGTCCCTGACTCTATTTCCAGGCAGATTCTCTCAGTGATTTTTTTTTTTTTTTTTTTTTTTTTTTTTTTTTTTTTTTTTTTTTTTTTTTTTTTTTTTTTTTTTTTGTTTGTTTTTTTTTTTTTTTTTTTTTTTTTTTTTTTTTTGCCTTACTGGGTTTTCTTTGGTTTTGGGATTATTCTCGGTGCCCTCATTCCCTGTCCTTTTGTAGCCGTTTCTGGATCAGGCGCCCTGGCTGCCACCTGCATCCCCTCGCTCAGCTGCTGAATGAGCTGCATTCTCAAGGTGTGCAGCATGGTAAAAAGATGAGAGCTGCTGTAGCACATAAGAGGAGAAAGAGCATTTGTTTAACCCATGGTCTGCCTGGGAACTACGAAACCATGTCCCATTCCCATCCTTTCCATGTTTGGATCAGTATATGAGCTGCTTTCTTTTTTCCTTTGTGATCTTTTTCACCACTTTTCCCTTTGTCTTCTATTTGTCAACTGCAGTTTGAGTCATTTAATTTTACCACCAACTCCTCCTTTTTGTGGTAACAGCTGATCTGATCCCATCCCCTAGTGAAATGTGTTCCTCATTTCAGTGGATTGGTCAGCAGGAAGGTCAGGAGCTGGAGCTGTCTGCTTGGTGATTCTTTTGAGGACAGTTTGTAATCTAATGATGCCATTGAAATGATAAAAGGGTTCTGTGGATCCTGATATGAATTGGTTGGGGTTCCCAGGGCCTGGTCCATAGTGTTGTAGGAATTGTTCTGGTGGCCATTCATGTTTTTGACATTTTTGGGTGCTCCCTACAGCCAGGGCTGCATCAACTGAGGACTTTTCTCTAATTAAATCATCACATTCTTGGATTCCCACCTGATTTCCTGAACTTGTGGTCGCTGAAAACTCCCGTCCCGTAATGCACACGATATAACACAGACATTGAGAGCACATGGTGGAGTGGGCAGAGGGATGCTTCCCCCCCGATTATTTTAGTGAAGTTTTCTCAGCATTCTCCATTTGCTGCTTCCCTTTGGAGGTGAACCCATTTCTGTTGCAGAGTCAGATATCCTCCCCATGGGCTCTGCCTTGAGCTGTGCAAATTCCATCAGTGGAAGCCGGCAGAGCTTGGGGCGAGGGGCAGAGGGAATGAGCCCAATTCCTGCCCCAGGCAAGAGACCCGGGTCCATTGTCCACACTTTGCCCCAGAAGTGTTAATTTGCATTTCTAAAGCTCCTCTCCTGGCTGACTAGAACCAAAGCTTCTCTTTCAGGGCAGTAATCTGGTGACTCCTGTGTTCCTTCCCCCCCACCTCCCATTGCTTTTTTTTTGGTAGCTTTTAAGTTTGTTTGTTTGTTTGTTTTAACACTATTCTGTTAACTGTTTATGAGTTAAAGGGTCTTTAAACCTCTTCTAGTTTTTAAAAATGCTACTTAAAGTTGAGCATCGACAAACCCAGATCAAAATTGTGCTATCACTAAAGACACGCACACACATACCTAAAGAGCCTCTGGTTCTCTTAAGAATAAAAATTGATTCTGAAACCCCTGGCCAAAACCTTATTGACCATATAAAAGTATGATTATTTAGGAAAAACAAAATCTGTCCTAATCTGTTATATCTTGTCACCGAAACTCTCCAGCATTTCTGGTGTTAGAGACTCAAGGCATTACTTGATTCTGGCCAGGATGTGCAACAGAAACAATTTTGTCTACACACAGCCCAGGTGTGCAGAGAAAATCATTCCATGACACACGGCTTTTACTTGTTTCCCCCTCACCTTTATACCGTCCAAAACTCAGAAATGCACTGGTTTAACGTTCATTGATTCCAAGTTGTGTAGTTTTTGGCTCTGCACTAGGTGGAGAATTGCCACGGTGAGGAATTCCAGACATGAATTGCAAGGGAGATAATTGAATATCTGCCCTGAGTCTGGGTCTTCTTGCCAAAGCCAATGGCAAAAGCTGTACCCATGGCATTTTGGTTTCTGTCACCAGCTTCCAAAGGTGTTTCTTTCTTTCCCCATTCATTCTTTCTACCTGACCAGAGCTCTGAGGGTGCCAGGGGTTCTGGAGGTCCGATTGAATTCCTAAAGCTGCCATAACCCCCTGAAGGATCTTTCCTATAAAAGGAGTTTCTGCATCTGAGTCTATTGCTTCCACAATGCCTTCTCTTGGAATTATTTTAGAAATAGCTTAGTAGGTCAACTAGTGGTTCCTGACGTAGTCAGAATTGCTCTTGCCCCCCCCCCCCCCCCCCCCCCCGCTGTTCAAACAAGAGGCTGGGTTAAACCCTTCCCCTGTCCTCAGTTCTACATCCTCCTGTGCCATTGAACAAGTTTCCTACTGTAACAACCGAGCACTACGAATCCCTTTAGAGGCTCTTTTGGTTGTTGTCATGGTTTGACTCTGGTACAATGTCAGTGCTTCTATGAAAATATACCTTTTTTATTGGCTCCTGTGAGATGTGATCAGGAACACAGCAAAGCAGGCTGTAACTTAGGAGTAAAGGGAACAAACTTTATTAATTATAACATCTTAAAAGGAACAGAGACAAAGCTAAAAATGAAAACCCTCCAAATACATTCCTCCTCCTCCCCACCCCTTTTCTTCCACAGCATGAAATAACACCATAGAATTCCACTCTGTCACCATCTCTCAGATAATCAACTTCCAATTCATCGCTACCCCTTAGATAATCGACTCTCAAGTCCATCAGGGAGAGAGGAGTCCTCCCTTGCACCATAGGCTTCCTCCAGAAACACAATTGAAACTTCTTGTGTTTCCATGTCACATGTGGCACTGCCCAGAGAACATCTGTTTTCGTGATTTCTTTCTTCTGTGTCCAGTGCTCTCACCACTGCACATGGACCAGGACTGCTTTTAGGGTTCTCTTTTTAAGGATGCTCCGCCCAGTTCTAATAAAAGTAGCAGTTTCTCAACTTCGGGACACCAGTCCCTCTCCCCCAAATTTCACTCCCTGGGGCCGAGGGGCCTCATGAACAGAGATCTTCCTCTTCACTGAAGACAGAGGGCATCCCACACCCTCCTCAGCCGTCTTTGTTCACACCACTGCTTTACCACACTTTCTTTGGCTTCAAGGCATTGCTTCCCCCTAAATGCAGTCTCTGTCACAGGAAAAACATGGGTCTGTCCATGGTTATACAAGAAAGAGTCCAGCCCAAGGCCACTCCATTGTCTCCTCCCACTTCTTCAGACATCTCTCACATGCACCAACTTTCATCACACCTGCTCATTTCCTCATGCTTCATCTCTCTCTCTTCATTCTGATTCAGAAGGATCAGTACTTGTAAGGTTTTTATTATTCTAGAAAGGGGTTAAAATCTTTGCCTCTGTCTGCCCAGAACTCCCACAGTGGCCGGGCACCTTCTCTTGCCGCATCCCCCACTTCTTCTGGCCGGCCGCACTGCCAGTCCATGATATCGAATTTCAAGGCAGCACAGGCACTGGCTCACTCTCTCTATCTCCCTGGGGGGGGGGGGGGGGCTCCCG
>NW_024371471.1:5101-26395 GCF_014805655.1 Passer montanus
GGCCCTGCTCCCCCTCCCTCTCCCCCCGGGGGGGGGGGGGGGTGGACCCGATGCTTCTCAGGCTCCTCCACCCTTCCATCTTTCCAGGCCTTCACCCCCTCCTCTGCCCGAGGCTCCGGCCTGCCTCACCCAGCCGCATGGCTTCCCCTCCTCCACCCAGCCCCGGTCAGGAGCTCTGAGCTCCTTCACTGACCTGGACCAAGAGAGAGTTCCCCTGGGAGTTCTTGCTTCTAACCCCCTGTGTTCTCAGAGGCGGTCCATACCTTCAGTGGCCAAACCAGGTGCTAATATTCAAATTCAAGCACTGATTAGTTTGATCACAACCTCCCAAAAAAAAAAACCCATCACTTCCTTCTCAACCTAAGACAGTTGTCAAAGCTTTAACTTGATGCCAGACTTGAACAGCAAGAGATCCTTGTGCCATCAGTTTTTGGGCCTCAGTTCCCATGAAAGCTGTGTCTGCACAATTCTAAGACAATGAGGCCACTCGTTGGGTAAAACATTTTAACACAAGAATTCTTTTGGCATGGCCCTGTTTAACATCCACTTATTACTGAAATTCTTTTTCCCTGTCTAGGAGGGCCAGGGCAGGAGCCTCAGTTAAACTGCGTGGAATTGTGCCCTGAACACTTGAAAATTCTGTGTTTCCTCCTTGTGTCCATCCATCCAGTGTTCTTGACTGCGGTGTTGTTTGGAGAGGTCCCTGGCTCCAAAACCCTGCCTTTAACACAGACTCAGTAACAGGCTGTAAGCCCTTCCTTGACAGGACCCTGTGTCCATCAGGAAAAGTCTCCTCTCAGTCCAGACCTGAATGTTGTCAAGGGCTCCAGTGTGGTGGGTCCCTGGTGTGATGGGAGCTGCAAGGGAGCTGATCACCCAAACTGGGTGAGGCACCTTCAGCTGCACTCACTGCCCGCCATGCCGGATGAGTCCCAAGGTGTGTGGAAAAATTGACATCACCAGAGGATTCTGTCCACAAATAAGACAGAGGAGTCCTGTTAAAGTAATTTCATTCCTAAAAAAAAGGAAGAGACCGTGGGACATTTCCCATGGCGTCTCTCCAATTGTTGGAGGACACAGCCTCCTTTTCACTCTAATTTTCCCATCTGCATCTCCCTCTCCCTTTCCCCATGGGCTGAAGTCCTTGAGAGCTACAGACATCCCAATCCACCTACTACATACCCCCTTAATATGCTCCCCACTTTTCTATAGCAAACGATATTCATGGCTCTGTCAAGTCTTTGTTGATTTTCTCGAAGTTCATAAATTGAGCAAGACCTTGGCTGAGCAGCAGTCTATGTCATCAGTTAATAACATTTTCTGAAACTGAAGGCTTCTCCTGTTGCTTCCTTATGTCCAAGTCCCTGGCCCTATCTGCAGTCAGGTTCACAGCATCTGTTTGTAAAGACACTTTCCTGTTGTTCCTTTCATGGGGGTCCCCCATTTTTGGGACATCCCCCCTGGAGCAGGGTGTCCCCCCTTGCTGCAGCCCCACCCTCAGACAGCGCTCAGCCAATCAGAGCGTGCAGCGCTGATGACTCAGCAGTGTCCAGGCAGACCCGCAGCTCCCAGCGTTCCCCACCTGGACCCCCCTCAGCCCCAGCGCCCCCCGGGAGGGGAATTTGGGGAGGTGGGAGTGGGGCAGCGCCAACGCCGGCCCCCTCGCGCTGTCCTGGCGGGAGCGGCTGCAGTGGGGACCGAGTGCGGGCGGGAGCGGCCGAGAGCCCAGCGCTGCCCCAGCCCGACCTGCCCCAGCTCCATCCCTGCCCCTGCGCTGGGATGCTGTGGCTTTGGGGGGAAGAGGGAGCCGGCAGTGGGTGCTGGGGCCTGGGGCAGGAGGAGAAGGGAAGGAGAAGCAGGGTTGAGGAACAAAATGGTCAAACGCTGCACGTGGGAGGAGAAGGTGGGATTGTGCAGGAGAAGGAGGAATATCAGGAGGAAGAGTGTGAGAAGGAGAATGGACACCGGAGGAGGAGGACTGGCAGGAAGAGAAGGCACCACGAGGTTCCACCTCTCCCTGTATCTGCAGCCTCCCCCCAGCCCCAGGAGCATTGCATCCCCAACATGCAGCAGGTGACAGGAGAGGGGCAATCCATGATTTTCACTGGGCTGAATCTTGATGTTTCTGAGCTTTATTGGGCTAAATGTTGGTGCTTTTTGTCTTTGTGGGGGCTGAATCTTTATCTTTTGGAGGTTTTTTTGCTAAATCATGATGTTTGGGGAGTTTTTGAACTGTGTCTTGATGTTGGGAGTATTTTTATGTTGAATCTTGGTGGTTTTGAGATTCTTACAGTCACAAGATGCCCAGTTAGTTCCTGAGATGAATTTGGGCATAGAGGAGCTCCCAGTCAAAGGCGCGCTCACCTTTTTATTTTTTTTACCCAAACCAGGATTTTTCATTCCCAAGGTGTGGCCTGATGGAGGAGGAGGAAAAGCCCTGGAGATCCCACATGAGGAGGGGCTGCAAACCCAGCCCAGGGAGCTGCGGGGAGGAAAGAACATCTTTTGTGTTGAATCCTATCTTCTGGTGGCATCAAGGAGTTCTGAATGGTTTTGGAGGTCTTTTCCAACTTCAGGGATTCCACGATTTTAATTTCCTGTTGCTGAAGGGCGTCTTCCACAGGCAGATGGTGAAATATTGGGGAAAATACCAAGATTTTGAAGACAGTAGGGTGAAAACTCCACCAAAAAAGGTTCTTCCCTCCCACCCAAGCAGGTGGATCCTCAGCACGGACAGAGAAATCCTTTTCTTTTGGCCTTGATTTTCTTTTCATTTCTCTTCATCCCTTTCAAATATCCAACATGGGTAAAAATAAAGACATTGAATGAAGACATGGGTGTGGTCATGGTAGGACACAGACATGGTGGGACACAGATATGGAGAGTGACATGGGCGTTCATGAACGTGGAGGGGGTGTGGCCATTCGTGGAGATATGGGGGGACATGGGCATAGATGGAGACATGGGGGACAATGACTGGGATGAAAACATGGTGGGACACGGCCAGTGACATGTGGGGACATGGCCATGGCCGGCGCCATGGGGGGAACTTGAATTTTCAACCTCTTTCAAACCTGATGCTTCGGCTCTCATCAAGATTCATGTAACATAAACTGAATCTGTAATCAGATTGAAAGGAACAGAAAATTTTTAAAATCTCTGACAACAGCAGCAAGTTCAACAATTTGGGGGGACCCCTCATCTGCAAATACATCTGCTCTCCAGACACTAGAAGAGAGGTCTCTCCATACTACCACTGATTTCTGAGAGTGACCAGAACCATCTGTGAATACTGTTAAGGCTTGAAGTGGAACCTCACTCCTCTTTGGTTTCTCTGTCAATTGAAATAAAGATGTTAAAAGCTTGTGTTTTGGAGGATGTATTGAGATTTGTCCACTGAATTCAGCAAAGGCCATCTGAAAAGCCTCTGATTCCTGAAATATCCAATTCAAATACAAGGTGGTAAAAGGTAGAAAAATAGTGAAAAATTCCACTCCTGCAAGAGAAATGAGTCTCTTTCAGGCCTTAACAACCAGCTGGGCCATCATTTCATGTTGGGTAATGATGGTTTTGATCCTTTGGTGTGGTAAAAAATCCATTTAATGATAAGCAAAGAGTCTGGTGTTTTGGAGTCCCATTGAAACATCAAGGCATGGGGCTGTTTTTCTGGACACAAGATTATTAAAAAGATGATTAAAGCTCAGGTGCCCAGGGTGCAGCTTGTTGGTTTACTATGACATCAGTTATGCATTGCAGTGCCTGCTGAACTTGAAATGTGAGTTGTCTAGGTGATAAAAGGTCTGAATCTCCATTTAACCATTCAAACAAAGGACTTTTAGCTTTGTATTATAAATACCTAACAAGGAGCACCCATACTTGCTTGTTCCGAAAAGTTTTTGCGCATCATGTAAGGTTCCAATTCAAATAAAAGGTGTAAAAGGTAGAAAAATAGTGAAAAATTCCATTCCTGCAAGAGAAATTAGTCTCTTTCAGACCTTAACAACCAGCTGGGCCATCATTTCATGTTGGGTAATGATGGTTTTGATCATTTGGTGTGGTAAAAAAATCCATTCAATGATAAGCAAAGAGTCTGGTGCCTTGGAGTCCTATTGAAACATCAAGGCATGGGGCGTTTTTTCTAGACACAAGATTATTAAAAAGATGATTAAAGCTCAGGTGCCCAGGGTGCAGCTTGTTGGTTTACTATGACATCAGTTATGCATTGCAGTGCCTGCTGAACTTGAAATGTGAGTTGTCTAGGTGATAAAAGGTCTGAATCTCCATTTAACCATTCAAACAAAGGACTTTTAGCTTTGTATTATAAATACCTAACAAGGAGCACCCATACTTGCTTGTTCCGAAAAGTTTTTGCGCATCATGTAAGGTGCAAATATTTGTCTGAATTTGCAGAGCTTGGGGAGAAATTGAATAGACTCCAATGCACCACCCCAGATACTCAGCTCCTCCCCTGATGGTCCCTCCCCTTCCCATTCTGACAACGCTGGAAGTGGTGATGACAGCGACCAGAAGGAGGCCATATTGGCTTCCACTGCCTCCCACAAACAGGCAGATGCTGGTTGCCCAAAGAGGCCACCTGCAGTCATCAAACGCCCTCTGTCCTCCTTGGAGGACAAGAGTAGGGATTCCTCACACTCATATTCCGGTCCCGAGGCTGAGGATCACTGGGCCAAGCTGCAGAGGAAAGCCACTTGGGAGGGCTCAGAGCTCGCCAAAAAGATCTTGGCCTTCCCAGTTATGTGTAAATGCAGCAGAAGGGCGACTGCAATCAATTCCTGGGAGCCGATCCCCTGTGGGGAACTGGAGCTCTTGAAAGTGGCTAAGGAATATGGTTGGGGGTTGCATTTCTTAAAAAACTTGCTGGAAGCTACCTTTGATGCCCATGTCTTAGTCCTGCATGAAAAATATCATTAACTGCCTCCTCTCCCTGTCCGAGTAAATGCTGTGGGAGAGGCAGTGAAAAAGGCATCTCAGATCACTGGCAGACACATATTCAAAAGATGCCAACACACCAAAATTAACCCTTGAACAAATGGCAGGAGAAGGTGACTTCCAGAAGCCACAAGAGCAAGCAAAGCATTTACAAGAAGTGGCACTCACTGACATCGCCACTGCTGCAAAGACATCCCTGCTCCTCACCCCGACAACACCCTACCTACACAGAGTTCCACTAACATCAAACAAGGGGAAAATGAAACTTTTATACAATTTGTAGACAGACATAAAGTTGCACTTGAGAGACAAATAGAAAGCCCAGAGGCTAGGAAGGAAGTGCTAAATAAAGTGGCCTTGGCAAAGGCAAACGATGAGTGCAAAACAGTATTAAGAGCTTTTCCCTTTGACCCAGAACCTGCAATCACCAGACCAGATGGTTAAATTAACTTCCACCAAATTAACTTCCAAATTAACCAAATTAACTTCCAGTGAACACAAGAAGCATGGGGCAATCTCTAAGGGAGGATCAGAGGCCTTTTTAACATCCAAAGATGCTGCATAATGTTTTAATTGTGGGGAACTGGGCCATTTTGCAAAGGACTGTCCAGAATACAAAATGCCTCAAGACCAGCAGCCACAAAAGGGGTGCCATTCGTCCCATTGTATGGAGTGCAAGAGACATTCTAACAACCATTCTCAGTTTTGTTATCATCAGCAGGCTCACTACCACCAGCACCATATCAGCCAAAACACTTCTAATGGAGCGTGGGGCAGCCCCACACAAAGACAACAAATGGAAAGCCATTTCAGTGTATCCTCCCCACTATTCCGGAGTGGAAAGTCCCAGGGAACTCTTCATACTCTGAACAGCAGAGCAGAGTCACCAAGGCTTTCCAGCAAGTTCAAGTCAGGACCCGACGCCAGCTGCTGAGTGCTTTGTCCATACAATTTGACAACTCTGCTTTTCATTGTATTCCCCCTGGAAAATATGGACCCCCATAGGGCCTGAGAAATGTGCTGGTAATAGGTAATTGTATTCATGGACCAAATGAAATACAAGTTATACCAGAAGTTTAAACTGATGGGGCAACTGACGAAATCACAGTCACTGTCTGCAGCACAAAACCACCATACTTCCTGCACAGAGAGACTGTGATCCCCCAAGCCTTTTCATTGCCATTAAATATAGACAATATCCTGGAGCACCCGATGGCATTCTGGGTTGAAATCATGGGCCAAGACTAACCCCTTATAGAGTGTGGCCTGTCAAATAAAGGTAATAACATCTACCTACAAGGGATGGTGGACACAGGGGCCGACATTGCTATCATTACACGACCTAAATGGCCCCCGGACTGGGAGTGACTCCTGTCACTGAGTCATCTTGGGGTGTCACTGTGATATTTTATGGAAAATCCCTGCGCCCAGGATTCTTCACCTGAGAAGCTGAGAAGCCTCAGAGGAAAAGAAAAACAATAATTATCTGCTGCTGTGGAATGCAACAGGTGCATCTTTGATTGGTCCATGTGGATTATTTCTACTTAATGACCAACTGTGGTCCAGCTGCCTCAGATTCTCTGAGAGTCACGAGCTTTTGTTATTCATTTCATTCCATTTTATTCTTGTCTGGCCTTCTGATGCTTTCCTTTCTCTATTCTTTGTAGTATAGCTTTAGTATAGCATTTTTACTATAATATCATAAAATAATAAATCAGCCTTCTGAAACATGGAGTCAAGATTCTCTTCCCTCGTCCTGGGACCCTCGAACACGACCACATCGGGGATTGAAGGAGCTGCCTCTCCATGAGGAGCAACCATACTATCACAGTAGAGGGACCCGAGGGCCAAACTGCCTCCATCAGGCCATTTGTAGTCAGGGCACCCCTCACCCTGTGGCCCAGGGACCGACTGTCCCAATGGGGAGCTCGGCTCAAAGTCCCACCTCTATCCTGGGATTTCTAGTTGGGGCCACTGCAGAGGGCACCACCCACCACTCACCTGGACGACTGACACCCAGGGGTGGGTGGATCAGTGGCCCCTCTCAACAGAGAAATGATGCACTCTAGAGCTCCTCTTGGAGGAGCAGCTTTCCAAGGGCCACATCATACCTACCAACAGCCCTTGGAACTCCCCTGTGTTTGTTCTTAAAAAGCCTGGCAAGCACAGATGGAGGCTCCTCCATGACCTTTGTAAAGTTAACCAGGTCATCGAGGACACGGGTCCCTTGCAGCCTTCCTTCTCCCTCCATGCTTCCTTCATTCCTAGCTCAAGGCATTTGTCTAGACACAGAGCAAAATATCTGTCATTTTGAAATTCATCCTAATCAGACTTCTGAAACAGTCCTTGTATATATACAGGCAATGAGTGTGCATGCTTAAAACTTATTGTGTTGTTGTACTCCTGGAAAACATATTAGTAGATATTAAAATTATTGAAATTTCTTTAATTTTACCAAACTTACAGGATATGATTTTTCTTATAAAGCACCAGTTACCTCTCATTACCTTTTACAATTCAATTACACACTGATTCACAAACTATTGACGCAAGCCGATTATAAAATTTAAATATGTGGTTTTGAAATAGTTTTTTCTGTACTCTTGTGAAAATTTGTTTTGATTATTTGTGATTTCTTTGGATTATTTGTGATTTCTTTGGATTATTTGTGATTTCTTTTATTTAAAAAATTGTTTCAATGAATATTGATTGTATCTGTTTATTGTTTCCTATTTTTGCTTTTTCCTATTTTTATTTTCCTTCTTTTCCTCTCTCTTTTTCTGTGTACTGTCTCTGTTTTCCAGGATATGCTACCAACATTGAGTCCCGAAGACTTTGCAACGACACTACAGAACCCTGCTAATGGAGAGCTCTTGACGACAATCGTGAGTCACAGGGTGGTGTAAGAGACGGTCTGAAGTTTCCCTCATTTGCCTCACGACTGTCGCAAGGACAGAGACCAAGACCCTGTCATTGTTTGATTTTAGTTTTGATTTATCAGCAATCTTATTTCTTATAAATGGAGAATGATGAAACGGTTAACACAATTGACATCTGTAATTAATGCACACAACCTGGCTGATGTCCTCTTCCCTGTGGAAATCCCCACGGTTATTGACACAAGCCGATTATAAAATTTAAATGTGTGGTTTTGAAATTATTTTTTTTCTGTACTCTTGTGAAAATCAGTTTTGATTTTTTGTGATTTCTTTTGATTATTTAAAAAATTGTTTCAATGAATATTGATTGTATCTGTTTATTGTTTCCTATTTTTGCTTTTTCCTATTTTTATTTTCCTTCTTTTCCTCTCTCTTTTTCTGTGTACTGTCTCTGTTTTCCAGGATATGCTACCAACACTGAGTCCCGAAGACTTTGCAACGACACTACAGAACCCTGCTAATGGAGAGCTCTTGACGACAATCGTGAGTCACGGGGTGGTGTAAGAGACGGTCTGAAGTTTCCCTCATTTGCCTCACGACTGTCGCAAGGACAGAGACCAAGACCCTGGAGACCCTGAGCCCCCACAAAAATCCATAGCACCAACATTTAGCCCAGAAAAGCTCAGTAACACCAAGCTTCAGCCCCAGTGAAAATTGTGGATCCCCTTCCCTGGTCACAGCTGCATGTAGGAGGGGGCAACGCTCCTAGGGCTGGGAGGGAGGCTGCAGACACAGGGAGAAGTGGAACCTTGTGGTGCCTCCTGTTTTGGCTCCTCCTCCTGCTCCCGTGTCCCTACTCTTCCTCACGCTCCTCTTCCTCCTGCTATTCCTCCTTCTCCTGCACAATCCCACCTTCTCCTCCCACGTGCAGCGTTTGACCATTTTGTTCCTCAACCCTGCTTCTCCTTCCCTTCTCCTCCTGCCCCAGGCCCAGCACCGGCTCAGCACCCACTACCAGCTCCCCCTTTCCCCCAAACCCGCAGCATCCCACTCGAGAGGGGTGCTGCCTGAGGGGTGAGACTGCTGCAAGGGGGAACACCCTGCTCCAGAGGAGGTGTCCCGCAAAAGGGGGACCTCCATGAAAGGAACAAGAGGAAAACGTCTTTACAAACAAATGCTGCGAATGTGCTCAGAGATAGAGCCAGACACTTGGACATAAGGAAGTGACAGAAAAAGCCATCAATTTCAGAAAATGTTATTAATTGATGACAAAGACTGCTGCTCAGCCAAGGTCCTGCTCAATTCATGAACTTGGAAAAGAACAACAGACTTCACAGAGCCATGAATATCGTTTGCTATACAAAAGTGGGGAGCATGTTAAAGGGCTATGTAGTAGGTGGATTGGGATGGCTGTATCTCTCAAGTACTTCAGCCAATGGGGAAAAGGAGAGAGAGATGTGGACAGGAAAATTAGGATGAAAAGGACGCTGCATCCTCCAACAATTGGAGACCCCATGGGAAATGTCCCATGGCCTCTTCCTTTTTTAGGAATGAAATTACTTTGAGAGAACTCCTCTGTCTGCTTTGTGGACAGAATGCTCTGGTGATGTCAATTTTTCCACACACCTTGGGACTCATCCAGGGCGGGGGGCAGTGAGTGCAGCTGAAGGTGCCTCACCCAGTTTGGGTGATCGGCTCCCTTGGGCGGTGGCGGCACTGGGGATTGATTGGGGACCCGAGAGTGACCAGGAGACAGACAAGTGACACATCAGGGGGGCTGTCAAGAGTCAGCAGGGAGAGAGCACTGAAAATCTCATCCATGAGTGCACTGGGATCTTTGAAGAGTGAACGTGGCAGGGCACCCATGGAGGGAGGAAAAGGGAAAGCCAGGAAGGGGTCCTGTGACAAAGGGATGATGATCCCAAAATACCTCTGAAGGGTCCCTTGGCAGAATGTTGAGGGAGTTTGCACATTTTCCCAGAGGTAATGAAGAACATGGACACCCAGGGGAATAATAAGGGAAGTGGAGAAGGGATTTGGACAACAGGGAATGGATAGGGTTGGTGTGCTGGGAAGGGACTGGGTGAAGGGGAGTGTGCAGCTATTTGGTTAAGGCAGGAAGCAGCAGGAGGAATCTGTGTGGTAAGAAAAAGGATGATGGAAAAGAGGAGGAAGAGAAAAATACTGAGGACTGAGACATCTGGTTTGCGACAGCGTCTTAGCCTCAAAATTTGCCAGCTGATCCAGGTACTTTCTATCCCCAGTTTCCAGGAGAGGCAAACAAGGAGGTGAGGATGTCAGGGGGTTTCTCTGTGCTGGGCAGCGGCAGCAGCGGGCGCAGAGCTGCGGCACCGGGAGCACGGGCTGGGGGCCTGTGGGGAGCTGCGGGGCCGGGCCGGGGCTGTGGGGCAGCCGGGGCTCAGCGCCGGGCGCTGCCTGACCCCAGCAGCCCCGGGCAGGGCCGGCAGTGGCCCCCGGCCCCCAGGAGGCTGCGGGACGCCCCGGCCGCTGCCCGGCCCCGTGGAGCTGCCGGCCCTGCCCGCCGGGGGGGCCGCCTTTGGACACTGCGGCAGGACAGGGACCGGCTCTGGGATGCGGCTGGGGAGGGGAGCCTGAGCACAAGGACAACAATGAAGAAACATCTGGGAATAGTGGATTATAATGGAAGGATCGGGATTTTACTTGGGTTGCTGGAGAACGAATGATTCTGCAGAAAGCTCAACAGCTGTCAGAGGATGAGCACCCACAGGCAGTGAGGGGGCTGCAGGAGTGGCACAAGAAGGCCCTGCAGCACTTGGGCACAAAGGCACAGCAGGTGAATGCAAGAAGGGAGCAGGAAAAGGCCAAGCTGAAGGCAAAGGCCATGGCACAGCTCCTACAGCCCCTGAGGGATCAACCCCAGGGCCCAAGGGGGTCCCAGCACCCAGGGGACGTGCTGGGCCACAAGCACCTGGCACAGGCATTGCCCTCCTGGGCAGGGGAGGGCCCACCCAAACAGCCCCTGGGAAGGAATCAGGCTTCCAGCTGCAGGGCACAAGGACACTGCAAGCACAGACAGCAGCACCCTCAGGAGGAGCAAGTGCACCCCTTGATGGACATGGATTGGCAGGGGGCTCACAGCTCCCATCACACCAGGGACCCACCACACTGGAGCCCTTGACAACATTCAGGTCTGGATTGAGAGAAGACTTTTCCTGATGGACACAGGGGCCTCTCAATCCACTGTGAATTTTAGACCCAAGGTGGGAAAAATGTCCAAAAGATCTTTGGTTATTGAGGGGATAAGTGGGAAAGAGGAGTGGTGTCACCCTGATTTTTCTTCGATTTTCTGAACCTTATGTTTACATTCTTGTAGCAAGAATTTTTACTTTCTGTAAATAACTTAGTGTTTTGCATTTTTTTATGGTGGTGGAGAAATTTGATGGACTGTTGGTCTGTGAATTTGGGTGTCAGCTCCGTGCTGGAGTGAACAGCAGTGCTGCTGCAGCTGCCCTGGAATGGGACAGCAGCAGTGGAGGGCAGTTCCTTAGGAAATGTGTGCTGGGGAAAAAGGGAATTCTGTGCAAACATGCCTGGAGGTGTCAGCTCCCAGGAAAAGCCAAACCACAGCTGGCTCCGTGTTCACTTTTCAACAAGGAAATGACTTTTTCTTGCTTTTTAATAATTTAAACCTAGTGGAACTCGATGGGAGTGTTGGGTGTTGTGTGGAAGGAAATCTATAAATGTTGGAGTTACAGAATAAACTTCAAGGTAAAACTTGAGAACAGCAGCGTCTTCACGTAGCATTTTTTCTTGTCCTACAGTGACATCCGGTGACCGCCGAAATGTACTGCAGCCTAGGCTGGAGACAGAGTCCACACTGCCAGGTGAGGTTGTGTCGTTTAGCCCCCTCTCTCTGTTTGGCGCTTTGCCTGCCGCTCTTGTGGTAAGGAAAGCTTCTGTGGGTGTCATGGTGGAGTCTCTGGTTTTAGACCTCTGGAGGGATCTCCTGGAGTGGAAACGAGTCTCTGTTTTCTGGAATGATTTTGAGAGATTGTTTCTGTGGGCCAGGCAGCAAGGATTTATTTCCACCCCGGCGGAGCAGCTGTCCAGGAGACGTGGTCTCTCGTGGGAGGACATCTCATGGACGCTCTGTTTGATGATTGCTCTGTAGATGTGGGACCACTGCTGATGCAGTGGAAAATGTTAGCTGCAGTTTGGTGGGGGACCTGCATTTTAGAGCTCTCAAAGCTCCCTGGAGGACCCTTCTATCTTGGATGTCGATGAAGGGGAATTTGAGTTTCTGCGCGATGCAGAAGCTTTCCCTTCCCCCAAGGACAGTGAGCTGGAAGATGGCTCTGCCTCCGGTGGTGACATTTATTCCCCCAGGGGCAATTGGGCTCCCAGCCAGCTGGTCCCAGGTGACAGCCAGTGGGCAGAGCCCCACAGGAATCTGGGGGCTTGGTGGAGCCGGCTCGGCCGCCCCGCCTCGCCCTGTGCCGCGGAGGTGGCAGGGCTGGGGGGAACCGCTCTCTCTTTGTGCCTTCCTGGCGCTCGGGGTTGATGCCCTAGATTCAGCCTCCGCCTCTGACTGAGTCTGATTTGGTGACAACGTTCTGTCTGAATTGCGGTGTTTCCACGACAATATCCCCTGGGGGCGTCAGGAGTGGGTTCACCCACTCTGGACTTGGACTTGTCTTCCAGGGGAACGGTTCCTCCTGTTTCTGAGCCTGCGCAGCCTGCCAGGCATGCATACGCAGTGGAAGCCGCTGGAGGCAGGGTGTTGGTTGGTGTTCTGTCAGGCCTCGCTCCAGCAGGCAGGCAGCCCACCCCACTCCACTCAGCGGGGGCGGTGCCCGCTGTGGGACCCCACGTCATGGGTCGGACTCTCACTGGGGCTCTGCCAGCCTCCCTTGTGTTGCCATGCGGTGACGTGGCTCTGCGTGCCACGTCTCTCTCTGCGCCCCACCCCTCTCCGGGTTCACCCACTCTGGACTTGGACTTGCGGCTGGTGGTAGACCGGAGGGTTCACAGGGCTGTGGACCCTCCTTGTCGGCTTTGTCGACTCTCCCCCTGTGCTAGGTGACCGTGCATCCAAACACGGGCGATTCTGGTGAGAAGTCCGAGCTAAGGCTGAGGAGGTGGGCAAGTCTGCCTTCTCGCAGCGTCTGCAGGATTGTGGAGGAGGCTCCTCTGGCTCTGCTGATACTGTGGAGGGCACGGTGCCAAGTGGTGTTGCACTGCCTCGCAGTCAGGCAGCTGCCCTTGTCCCTGTGGGGCCCATGAGGATGGCGCACAGCAGGTGCAGACGTGGACGTGCACAGCTCAGCAGGTGCAGACGTGGACGTGCACAGCTCAGCAGGTGTGGACGTCTGCACCCTTACCAGGGGGTCCCCAGGCTTTCCCTGTGCTCAGGGTTGTTACTCATGACACCCATCAAATCTCTATCGTTTAAGACAGCAAAGGAAGTCCGTGATACAGTTGTTCAACATGGTGTGGGGTCTGCTGAAGTTATGCACTTTCTCCGAATGCTTGCTACTGATGTGCTGACACCTTACAACACCTGTGCTATGGCATGTGGTCTTTTTGACCCTGTGGAATTTGATGTTTTTGAGACCAAGTGGGCTCGCTTGGCAGCCAGCGCAGTCCAGCAGAATGCTATGCTGGGACCACAGGATCCCAGGTGTGTGATTGGCACTGATGTGCTGTTGGGCACAGGCAATTATGTTGATCCTCAGGGGCAGGCAGGCTTCAATCCCCTCATGCTTGACCAGTGCCAGACAATAGGCATTGCAGCAATGGTTCAAACCCAGGAAATGACTTCTCCAAATCAGCCATTTGCAACCGTTGTCCAGGGGGCTGATGAGCCTTTCATGAAATTTGCAGGGAGGCAGATTGCCTCTGTGGAGAGGCAGTTGGCAGATCCTGAGGCAAGGAGACTTGTGATTGCAAACCTTGCGAGAAGTAACTGCAATGCAGATTGCAAGATAATCATAGAGGCTCTTCCTGGGGAGCCTACTGTCCCAGAGATAGCAGAGGCCTGTGCAAGCATAGGCCCCTCAGGTCAGAAGATGGCTCCCTGGGCTATGCCACAGGGCAGCCAGCGACAGCAGGGGAATGCTCAGGCCAGCAAAAAGCGGGGGAAGGAAGCACAGAAGGCCAAAATTCCCATGTTCTTGTGTGGCCAGTGTGGAAGGCCAAACCATATGACGAATGTCTGCAAGGCGACCGTTCATATTAACGGCCAGTCTTTGCCGGGCTCAGGAAACGGGAAGCGGAGCGCGAAGGGGAGACATGCCCAGGCACAAGCTTCTCTCCAGACCCCAGAGCCGATGGAGATTTGCTCAGCCAGCTTGCAGCCAGCACTCGCAGCTCAGCAGGTGTGGACGTCTGCACAGCAGCAACAGTTGTTTTAGAATCTTGTCAAGTACACAAAGTTCCCCTGGATGCCTTTGGTCCCCTGGGTGGGGGCATGAGTGCTCTCCTTATGGGGAGATCTAGTGCCATTCTTCAGAGCATCATTGTGCACTTGGGACTCCTTGATACAAATTTCACGGGACAGATTTGTGCCTTGGTCTCCACACCCACCCCCCCGTCACTATCCTGAAAGGGACGCAACTTGCTCAGCTTGTGCCTTTTAAGTCCTCTATTTGCAGGACAGCTGACCGCTCGCGTGGAGTTGGTGGCTTTGGATCCATTGGGCCGCCTCAAGTTCACTGGAACACTGTCCTGACCAAGGAACGTCCCGAGATGCTGTGTACCCTGTCCATCCCTGGTGCGACGCCGTCAGAGATTCGCCTCCATGGGCTTCTCCACAGTGGCACTGACATCACCGCTCTCTCCCTTGCCCCCTGGCCCCTGTACTGGCCCCTGAATCCGGTGGAGACGCCTGTCACGGGACTGGGGGGAACGGCGTGATGTTCTGTGAGCCAGCAGTCCCTGCTGGTCACGAACCCGGAGGGACAGATGGCCTGGATCAGGCCTCATGTTACTTCTACTCCTGCTAACCTCTGCGGGAGGGATGTTCAGTCAGCGTGGGGAGTGCGCATCGGGACAGGTTTTTGATGGGGGCCACTGCGATGAAGGGTGCAGAGTGTCCTACGCCTCCTATACAGTGGTTGGTGGACAAACCTGTTTGGGAAAACCAGTGGCCGCTCCCTCAAGATAAATTGGTCGCCCTTCGAAATCTGGTACAGGAGCAGTTGGACCAGGGTCATCTGGAGCCTTCTTCCAGTTGCTGGAACACTCCTGTCTTCTGCATCACAAAAAAATCAGGGAAACGGAGGTTGTTACAAGACCTCCGAAAGGTCAATGCCGTGATGGAAAGCATGGGAACATTGCAGGCGGGCATGACATCGCCTACCATGCTTCCCACAGACTGGCTGGTCCTCACTGTGGATCTGAAGGATTGTTTCTTTACAATTCCTTTGTATCCCGATGACAGTCCAAAATTTGCCTTCTCAGTGCCAGCAATTAACAACGCTGAGCCCACACAGAGATATCAATGGAGGGCCCTTCCCCAGGGCTTGCAAAACTCTCCTGCCATATGCCAATGCCATGTGGCTCGGCTCTTGTCTGGAGTTTGCAAGCAGTTTCCCGATGCCCATCTTAACCATTATATGGCCAACATTTTGGTGGCTGCATCCAGCCAGGATGAGCTGCTGAGGATTCAGCCTCGGTTGCTCAATGCTTTGCATGCACGTGGACTGCAGGTGGCTCCAGAAAAGGTTCAACAGCAACCACCTTGGAACTATTTGGGGGTCAAAATTCTGGAACAGACAATCTGTCACCAGGAGGTGCAATTTGTGCATTCCGTGAAGACACTGAATGACGCTCAAAAATTTGTAGGTGTCATCACTTGGTTACGTCCGTACCTGGGACTGACAGACAGACAATTGTCTCCTCTGTATGATTTGTTGAAAGGAGACTGATTTAAAGTCACCTCGCACATTGACCCCCGAGGCGCGTCAGGTTCTGGAGGTGGTTCAGCGAGCTGTTCCTGCTTGCCAGGTTTATCGCATTGATCCCTCTGTTGATGTCACTGTGTTCATTACCACTCCAGATTTGCATCCCACAGGCATCACTGGCCAATGGAGTGACAAATGGTTCGATTCCTTGAACATCTTGGAATAGGTCTTCTTGCCCCATCAGCTGCAAAAGACGGCAACCCCATTAATGGTCTGAGTTCATTGCTCGCTTAATAATCAAATGCCAACAATGGTGTTTGCAATTGATGGGTGCAGATCCTGCACAAATCATACTCCCAGCACAGCGGGAGGATTTTGACTGGAACTTTGCAGTGTGTCCCCGCAGAGTGTTCTGGAAAACTTTACAGGGCAGACCACTTATGTGCCCAGCCATAGGCTACTGCATATGGCAAAATCCACACAAATCTCTTTGCGGCCCAAAAGCAGTCTGCAACCCATGCAAGGACCCACCATCTTGACTGACAGTTCGGGGAGGACAGGAAAAGGCTTGTTACTTGGAGGGATGGATCTGAGTGGCAGGTCCTGGAAGGTCATGAGGATGGGTCAGCCCAATTGATTGAAATGAAAGCTGCTGTCAACCTTCAAGCAACCAGGGCAAGTGGTGTCTAAAAGCAACACCCTGTTCCAGGGGATGGAAGGAAGGGAAATGGACAAAGTGGGGGTCACCGCCCCATGGCCAGCTGAGCCAGCGGAGCTGTGTGTGCTTGTGAGAGCCTGGCACTGAAATGCCCTGAGCAGGAAGGCTTCAATATCTTCTGCTTGACACCATGACACCTAACAGGGGGGCAAGAGCAATTCTGGCTGCTTCAGCAATCACTAAACCACTTATTAGGGTATTTCTAAAACAAATAATTCCAAGACAAGGGATTGTGGAAGCAATAGACTCAGATGGGGAACTCATTTACAAGAAAGATCTTCAGGGGGTTATGGCAGCTTTAGGAATCCAATAGGATTTCCATAACCCTTGACACGACCAGAGCTCAGGCTGGGTAAAAAGAATGAATGGGGAACGAAAGAAACACCTTTGGAAGCTGGTGATAGAAACCAAGATGCCATCGGTGCAGCTTTTGCCACTGACTTTGGCAAGAAGAGGAGAAAGATCCAGGGCAGAAATTCAATTGTCTCCCTTGCATATCATACCTGCAATTCCTTACCCTGCTAATTCTCCACCAAGTGCAGGGTGCACATAAGGGATGTACATTTAAGGCAGGCTGTGGCCAGAATCCTGTCTCCTGTGAAATCTCTCCCACAGGAAGCTGGGCTGGCACAGAGCCTGCCTTGGCACTTTGCAGCTCCCAACACCCAGCCAGGACATCGGCTCCTGCCTAAGGAGGGCAAAGCAGCAGCACTGGTGGCCAAGTGGCCCATGCCAAGTGTCCCTGAGGCCAGAAACAGCCGCCAGCACAGCTGAACACGGGGGGACCCCTCAGCCTGGGCTCCAGGCTCTGCAGCCCCGGAGATTTGCACTTCCCGCCTGCAGCAGGAGGATGGCAGGCCGCCCCTCAGCCTGCACTCAAGGCAACGCAGCAGCAGCCAGGGCTCCACAGCGGGCCAAGCCCCTGCGCCTGCCCACACATCCTCTGCTGCAATCCTCGGCCTGGCCACCCTCCTCTGCCAGCTCCAGCCACCGGGGCCAATCCTTGCTGCCACTGCTGCAGCTTCAGCGCTGGCTGGGCCTGCACTCGCCACAGCTGCTGGGGAACACCACGGCACAATTCCACTCTGCCTCTCACCTACACTCACACACTGGGCTGCCTGCCGTGGCATTGATGGAAAATACACCAACGTTATTTCTTTTAAAGCTTCTTTCTCTACTCAGGCTTGAAAAGCATTGTACACCATCATCTTACGGTGCCGCAGAACTCAAATAATCCTCTCATTTTGAATCATCATCTCTTAATGCAAGCTGTGGACGAAGCACATCAGCCTCGAGCCAAAGTTCGGGTGCAGAATTTAGTCACCAAACCGTGGGAAGACCCCTATGATCTTATTGCTTTGCAGCGTGGGTATGCTTGTATATCCACAGATACTGGGGTACGCTGGGTACCTTTGAAGTGTGTTTGCCCTGACCTGCAACCACAGAGACAGAATCCAGCCGACAGGCAAAATGGAAACCGTGACCAACCTGAAAGGCATCACCTGGGTGAATCGAGTGATGACCCAGATGCAGACGATGCGAGTGATCAGTCCAATGATTCCTCCACAAATGGACATTGAACCCTGTTCATTTTTCTTTTTTCATATTATTCATTTTTGCTTTTGTCTTTTCTTTTTAATTGAGAAGGGTGAGATGTCGCCCTGACTTTTTTACGATATTCTAAGCCTTGTGACATTTACATTCTTGTAGCAAACTTTCTCACACTTTCTGTAAATAACTTAGTGTTTTGCATTCTTTCATGGAGGAGGAGAAATTTGATGGACTGTTGGTTTGTCCAGTGTCATTGGAGAGGTGGCACTTTCACCCTCCAATCCACTGTCACCTTTGGAAATCTATAAATGTTGGAGTCACAGAATAAACTTCCCTTTTTTACCTTGAGAACAGCAGTGTCTTCACGTAGCATTTTTTCGTGCCCTATAGTGACAGAGTGATTTTATTCAACCACTGTTAGCAGGTATGGCAGATGGGTTTGAAATGCATGAATTTTTATTTGCTTCTAATTGTGATTATCATTTACTGGGAAGGGATTTACTTGCTAAATTGGAAATGGACATTAATATTATCAAAGGTGATACAAAGGCTACTTCTGTTGTACCCCTGTGTCATATGTCTGGCAAGGCCTATGCTGAAGTGAACCTAGAAGTGTGGGCACCCTCAGGGAAAGAGGCAAAATTAGATATGGAGCCTCTCCAAATTACTTTCAAGCAACCAGGGCAAGTGGTGTCTAAAAGCAACACCCTGTTCCAGGGGATGGAAGGAAGGGAAATGGACAAAGTGGGGGTCACCGCCCCATGGCCAGCTGAGCCAGCGGAGCTGTGTGTGCTTGTGAGAGCCTGGCACTGAAATGCCCTGAGCAGGAAGGCTTCAATATCTTCTGCTTGACACCATGACACCTAACAGGGGGGCAAGAGCAATTCTGGCTGCTTCAGCAATCACTAAACCACTTATTAGGGTATTTCTAAAACAAATAATTCCAAGACAAGGGATTGTGGAAGCAATAGACTCAGATGGGGAACTCATTTACAAGAAAGATCTTCAGGGGGTTATGGCAGCTTTAGGAATCCAATAGGATTTCCATAACCCTTGACACGACCAGAGCTCAGGCTGGGTAAAAAGAATGAATGGGGAACGAAAGAAACACCTTTGGAAGCTGGTGATAGAAACCAAGATGCCATCGGTGCAGCTTTTGCCACTGACTTTGGCAAGAAGAGGAGACAGATCCAGGGCAGACATTCAATTGTCTCCCTTGCATATCATACCTGCAATTCCTTACCCTGCTAATTCTCCACCAAGTGCAGGGTGCACATAAGGGATGTACATTTAAGGCAGGCTGTGGCCAGAATCCTGTCTCCTGTGAAATCTCTCCCACAGGAAGCTGGGCTGGCACAGAGCCTGCCTTGGCACTTTGCAGCTCCCAACACCCAGCCAGGACATCGGCTCCTGCCTAAGGAGGGCAAAGCAGCAGCACTGGCGGCCAAGTGGCCCATGCCAAGTGTCCCTGAGGCCAGAAACAGCCGCCAGCACAGCTGAACACGGGGGGACCCCTCAGCCTGGGCTCCAGGCTCTGCAGCCCCGGAGATTTGCAACTTCCCGCCTGCAGCAGGAGGATGGCAGGCCGCCCCTCAGCCTGCACTCAAGGCAACGCAGCAGCAGCCAGGGCTCCACAGCGGGCCAAGCCCCTGCGCCTGCCCACACATCCTCTGCTGCAATCCTCGGCCTGGCCCCCCTCCTCTGCCAGCTCCAGCCACCGGGGGGGGACCCCTCAGCCTGGGCTCCAGGCTCTGCAGCCCCGGAGATTTGCACTTCCCGCCTGCAATAGGAGGATGGCAGGCCGCCCCTGAGCCTGCACTCAAGGCAACGCAGCAGCAGCCAGGGCTCCACAGGGGGCCAAGCCCCTGCGCCTGCCCACACATCCTCTGCTGCAATCCTCGGCCTGGCCACCCTCCTCTGCCAGCTCCAGCCACCGGGGCCAATCCTTGCTGCCACTGCTGCAGCTTCAGCGCTGGCTGGGCCTGCACTCGCCACAGCTGCTGGGGAACACCACGGCACAATTCCACTCTGCCTCTCACCTACACTCACACACTGGGCTGCCTGCGGGTGCAGTGATGGAAAATACACCAAGGTTATTTCTTTTAAAGCTTCTTTCTCTACTCAGCCTTGGTCTGCCTTTGCCTTGGGGAAAGGAATTTTAAAGGTTTCTTTTAAGGCATTTCACACCACTGAACAGAGTTGAGTTTAACATCCCAACAGACTGGGAACAGCCCAAAAGACCACAAGATACCCATAAATAACGACCAGCAACAAAACATCAACGCCCAGCAGCAAACAGCAACCAACAGCTACCCCAGACACTGCCCCTGGCAGAGCTGGAGACACCTGCTCTGGAAAAGGCTGAGAAGGAAATCCACGAGTGTGGACCTAATGAACAGCAGAGGGGAAGAAATCCGGGTCCAAGAGGGAACTAAATACCAAAAACTACACAACTTGGAATCAATGAATGTTAAACCATTGCATTTCTGAGTTTTGGATGGCATAAAGTTTAGGGAAAAACTCGTAAAAGACGTGTGTCATGGAATGATTTTCTCTGCACACCTGGGCTGTGTGTAGATGAAATGATTTCTGTTGCACATCCTGGCCAGAATCACATAATGCATTGAGTCTCTAATACTAGAAATGCTGGAGAGTTTTCGTGACAAGATGTAACACATTAAGACAGTTTGGGTTTTTTTCCCTGAATAATCATACTTTTATATGGTCAATAAGGTTATGCCAGGGATGTCAGAATCAATTTTTATTCTTAAGAGAACCAGAAGCTCTTTAGGTATGTGTGTGCGTGTCTTTAGTGATAGCACAATTTTGATCTGGGTTTCTCGATGCTCAATTTTAAGTAGCATTTTTAAAAAGTAGAAGAGGTTTAAAGGCGACACTTTAACTCATAAACAGTTAACAGAATATTGTTAAAACAAACAAACAAACATAAAAGCTACCAAAAAAAAGGCAACGGGAGATGGAAGGGAAGGAACATGGGAGTCACCAGATTACTGCCCTGAAAGAGAAGCTTTGGTTCTAGTCAGCCAGGAGAGGAGCTTTAGAAATGCAAATTAACACTGCTGGGGCAAAGTGTGGACAATGGACCCGGGTCTCTTGCCTGGGGCAGGAATTGGGCTCATTCCCTCTGCCCCTCACCCCAAGCTCTGCCGGCTTCCACTGATGGAATTTGCACAGCTCAAGGCAGAGCCCATGGGGAGGATATCTGACTCTGCAACACAAATGGGTTCAGCTGCAAAGGGAAGCAGCAAATGGAGAATGCTGAGAAAACTTCACTAAAATAATTGGGGGG
>NW_024371471.1:26517-28976 GCF_014805655.1 Passer montanus
GCTGCAGGGGCATCTCTGCATCCCCATGGATCTGCAGCGGGATCTATGTATCCCCATGGATCTCTGCATCCAGCACTGTTGTCTTTGGAGGCGCCAGGAATGGGCTGAGCTCTGCCTGAAGCTCTTCTCACATTCCCCACACCCTTCCCAGCACAGGGAGGGTTTTACCTCCTCACAGCTCCCCGGGCTGGCTTTGCAGCCCCTCCTTGTGTGGGATCTCTGGGGCTTTTCCTCCCCATTGGATTCCTGTGCCCTGGAGCCGTTCCAAATGGCCTCTTCCACGAGGTTCTGTGGCAGGGATTTGTTCTCCCTGGTCTCGGTCCACAGCCAGAGGAGGAAGGACAAGGAGAGGAAGAGACAGTGAGAAGGGAAAAGGAAAAGGCAGAAGGAGAGGAAGGAGCAAGGGAGGAAGGAGAAGGGAAAGGAACGTGGATGGATGAAGGACAATGAGGAGAGGAAGGAGGGCAGAGAAGGAGAAGATGGGATTTGCCTCCCTGGCAGAGGGAAGGGGAAGGCAATCCCCCCAGTCCATCCCTGTCAGGATGGCGTTGGTAGTGAGGTTGTCCTGCTGCCATGCTGGGCTGGGAGATGGAGCAGGAGAGAGGGGAAAGGGGCAGTGACTTCCTCCTCAGCTGCCTGGCTGTCCCAGGCTGGAGCGTCCTGGCGCTGCCGAGGCCCTTGGAGCGTCCGGCACTCAGGAGCCCCAAGCTCACGGCTGCTTTATAAAGCTGACAAAGGAGGCACGATGGCTCTGTGTAGGGTCTGCAGCACACTGGGTTTATTGGGACAGGAACAGGGCACAGAGCTGAACAGGGCCCAGGGACAAAGACAGGGTGCAAGCTGAGGGCACAGGGGTTTTTTATAAGGGGTAGTGAGGGTGGAGCTGAGGGTCAGGGTCCAATGGATATGGGGGAAAATGGTGCAAAGGAGGGGTTAATGGTCAGGTCAGCTAATAGGGAAATGGGGGTGGAGGAATGCAGTAAACGAGGGCCAATGGAGGGACAGAGAGAGGAGAACATTCTAGGGACTGACCAGAGATGGGTAGCAGGGGTTGAACTGGGGTAATTAGGCCCAATAGGGTAACATAACTTTACATGAATCAGCATGTGCCTGCAAAGATCTGTGGGAGAAGCAAGCTTCTCACCATAACCTTGAAATCTATTATTCTTATTTGGGACCAGTCCTTCACAGCTGGGGGATTCAGTCTCTGATGTTAAGCCCTTGGGCCTCCACGACAGTGTGTCTAGTTTTGCTTGAAGCCTCATCATCTTCCATGCAGATAAAGTTTGGGATTGACAAATCCTGGCTTGAGGGAGTAACAAGGGTTGCCCACATTGGGTTTTATGAGAAATGAGCCTCAAAAGATAAGTAGAGACAAATCAGCAACAGCGCTGGGTGCTTGGCGATGGCCCGAGGCACACTGGTTAACCACAGCAACTCTTCTTATAGACTTTTTCCACTGCATTGGTCAAATACGTATTCATCATGATTATAAATATTCAAATATTTATTTGAACTCATTTACATGTTCCAGGAATTCAGATAAAGTTTAGGATTGACAAATCCTGGCTTGAGGGAGCAACAAGGGTTGCCCACATTGGGTTTTATGAGAAATGAGCCTCACTCTTTAGAATTTTTAAAAGTTGAATAAGGGCTAAGTAGAGACAAATCAGCAACAGCGCTGGGTGCTTGGCGATGGCCAGAGGCACACTGGTTAACCACAGCAACTCTGCTTATCTGCTCTTTCCACTGCATTGGTCAAATACATATTCATAATGATTATATATTCAAATATTTCTTTGAACTCATTTACATGTTCCAGAAATTCCTTACATGAGTTTGACCCCTGTCCTGCCATTTTAGAGAACGTGCAGGAATCGTGGATTGTTGTTGTGAGGGTTGTGTGTCGCTTCCTCACAAGGGCCCCTGTTCTGTGGTTGCAGCAGGTGACAGTTATTGACAGTGGAAGGCTCAGTGGCAGGGAAGTCATACATAATAGCAAAGCCAACAACTCCATAGTTATTTATAACAAGCCCAGGGCAGGTTTTCCCCTTGCATGGAGCACTTGGGCCTTCCCCGGGCCCCTTGTGCCCTCCTGCAGAGCCAGTGGCATTTTCCAGCACACACAGTTGGTAACCAAGAGTCGGGTGCAGCCCAGGAGGCTCCAAGCGCCTCCTTCCAGGCTGACTCTGCAGATGCCGAGGCTGCTCTGGGCTCTGCCAGGGCTCTGCTGGGCTCAGCTCTGGGCCAGGCTGGGCCCGCTCTCCCCTCACATTGCTGCGGGCAGCTGAGCCACAGGGGGAGAAGGAAGGGACACGTCAAGGGACTTGAGGTTTAAGAGAGTTTTTATTCAAACAACTGCCATAACAAACAGTCTAACATAAGAACCATAACAAACAGACTGTCCTAACTACCATAACCAACTAGCAATGCTAACTACCATAACTAACTAGTTGTCC
>NW_024371472.1:0-611 GCF_014805655.1 Passer montanus
TTTTTGGGATTTTTTAGAATTTTTTTTTATTTCTTGGGGGATTTTTTTGGGGATTTTTTGAGACTTTTTTGGGAATTTTTCAGGATTTTTTGGGAACTTTTTGGGGATTTTTGGAGTTTTTTTGGGGATTTTTTTTCTTAAATCTTCTGGGAATTTTTTGGGGATTTTTGGGGGATTTTTTGGGATTTTTAGGGGTTTTTTGGGGATTTTTTTTTTGAAATTTTTTAAAATTTTTTTGGGATTTTTGGGGGGTTTTTTTGGGGATTTTTTGAGATTTTTTGGGGATTTTTTGGGGGATTTTTTGGTGGTTTTTTGGAATTTTTTTTGAATTTTTGGGGGGGTTTTATTGGGAATTTTTTTGGGATTTGGGGGGGAGGTTGCGATTTTGGGGGGATTTTTTAAAAATTTTTTGTGATTTTTGGGGAACTTTTTGGGGCTTTATTTTGGGAATTTTTTGGAAGTTTTTGGGCTTTTTTGGAATTTTTTGGGGATTTTTTGGGGATTTTTTGGGGATTTTTGGGGGGGTTGGGGATTTTTTTTTTATTTTTTGGGATTTGGGGGGGGCTTTGGGGATTTTTTTACTTTTTTGGAATTTTTGGGGGATTTTTTGG
>NW_024371473.1:0-611 GCF_014805655.1 Passer montanus
TTTTGGTTTGGGTTTTTAAAATTTTTTGTCTTGTTGTGGTTGGTCTTGTTTTGGTTGGTTTGGTTTTGTTTTTTAGTGATTTTGGTTTTTGGGGTTTTTTTACTTAAGTGGAGCAATGAAAAGGCAATTTTAAATGTAGAAGAAAAGGTCATTAGACTGTATTTTAGGCACTGAGCTTTAAAACTGAGTTGTCATTTAAATTTATAACATTTTTCCTCTGATTCTGAATTCTTCCAGCTAAAATTTTATATCTGTGAACATTCATAGATGTTTTCTCATCTGCTGCTCAGCATGCTTATAGCAGCTTACCACCAGTTCATTAGGGCCATCTTCTCATTTTCTCCTAGCCAGTAGGCATTCTTGAAACTTGTTTCAAATGCTTTCCCTTCTCTCATCTCCTTTGTAAGGCAAAATTAGTTGGACAATGACTCTTTTCGTTCTGTTGGTACTACCTGCTGTTATTTCACAGATGACTAGCTATAACACACATAATATGATGAAGACTTGATCTCACATTTTCTTTACAAATTCAAGTATTTAAGCCCTTTTTATGTCACATTGGAAGGGCTCTAACTGGAAACAGGAAAATGGGATATTTGTGAATATGTATG
>NW_024371474.1:0-611 GCF_014805655.1 Passer montanus
AAAACCTGCAAAAACCCCACCCAGAACCCCAAAACATGGAAAAAACCCACCCAGAACCCCAAAATGTGGAAAAACCCAACCCAGAGCCCCAAGATGACCCAAGTGTCAGGTGCCACCCCCTGTCCCCCTTGTCCCCAAGTGTCCAGGTGCCATCCCCAGCTGTCCATGTGCCACCCGCAGGTGCCACCCCCAGCTGTCCCCCAGCTGTCCAGGTGCCACCCCCAGCTGTTCATGTGCCACCTTGCTGTCCCCCAGTTGTCCCCTGTCCCCCAGGTGTCCATGTGCCACCCCTAGGTGTCCCCCAGCTGTCCAGCTGTCCTCTGTCCCCCAGCTGTCCAGGTGCCACCTCGCTGTCCCTCAGCTGTCCCCTCTCCCCCAGCTGTCCAGGTGCCACCCCCAGCTGCCCCCTGTCCCCCAGCTGTCCAGGTGCCACCCCCAGCTGTCCCCCGCAGGTGTCCCCAGGTGTCCCCTGTCCCCCAGGTGTCCATGTGTCACCCCCAGCTGTCCAAGTGCCCCCCCCAGCTGTCCCCTGTCCCCCAGCTGTCCAGGCGCCACCCCCAGCTGTCCAGGTGCCACCCGCAAGTGTCCCCCAGCTGTCCAGCTGTCCTCTG
>NW_024371475.1:0-596 GCF_014805655.1 Passer montanus
CTGCCCAGCTCTGGCAGATGGAAATAGAGCACACAGTCCAATAACATCTTGTAACCTAACTCACCGTGCTGGTGAATTGTTGGATTTGGTGATCCCAAAGCCCTTTTCCAGATATTCTCATGCAAACAGAATATTTATATTAAATAACACACAATTCAGAGCTCATTAAACAGTTACATTTCAGTCAAAACTTTGGAAACAATCTCTGTGTGAGGTGTTTTTCATTCCACCTTCACTCTGCAGCAGCAATCCCATGATTCCAATATGGATCTCCAGTTCCCTTTTGCATTTTCTGATTTCCAGGCAACATCTCACAGCTCCAAAAGCTTTTGTAGACTTAGTCAAGCTTAGACTGAGTCAAAAGTGAACTCAAGCATGGCATTCAGGTGATGGATGCTGTTGGAATGGCACCAAAATCTGGTGGCTCTAGTCCCAGGTGTGACCTCCCATTAAACCTCCAGCTCCCTGAATTAGAAAGGGACTTCAGTGGCTGGAAAAGAAATCCCCAAACTGAACTGAGAATGAGTGAAGGACTTGGAAATCATCAAAACTGGAAGTCAAATGGGTTTGGAGCTGGCCTCAGGTGCTGGCACAAG
>NW_024371476.1:0-611 GCF_014805655.1 Passer montanus
GTCTCTCTCCATCTTTCTTGTCAGCTCCCAGATGAGAAACATACTGAAAAGCTGCAATTGGGTCAGTCTGGAACCTTCTTTTCTCCAAACTGAACAATCCCAATTCTCCCAGCCTTCCCTCGTGGGAGAGGTGCTCTCTGCTCATCTTGGCCTCCTGTGGACCCGATGTGCAGCAGTTCTGACACCATCGGGCAGTTTCTGTCACGATAGCAGCAGAGAAAGCCAGAGCCACGGGCACAGCGATGCCCTGGTGGCTGCTCCTGCTGGGTGATTCCTTGAGCCGGTTCCTTGGGACAAGTGGAAGAGCCAAAGAGCAGGAGCATGGCAGGAAATCCTCCCCAAGAGCCCTGCTCCCGACAAATCACCATCCTGCTGTGCCCTTTTCCAGCGTCCTGTGAGGCGTCTCCCTCAGTGCTAGAGGAAGCAAGACGCGGAGGTTCAGTTTGTTACACTTATCACATTTAATTAATTAATCAGTGCTGTCTCGGCTCCGCTCCTGCCCTGCCGCTGCTGTCAGCGCTGTTCTCCTGGTGCCACCTCGCGGGTATTCCACCCGCTCACCGCGCTGGCTGCTGCGAGCTCACTGCGCAGCGCTGGTTTGGGGTCAGCAG
>NW_024371477.1:0-545 GCF_014805655.1 Passer montanus
AAACTCCAGGATGTCATCCTGGGATCCAGCGATGCCAAAATTCCAGGACACGATGCCAAAATTCCAGCACACAATCCCAAATTCCAGCACACAATCCCAAACCCCAGGATACGATCCCATGATTTTACAGCCCAAAAACTGGGATTTTTCAGCCCAAAACCCCAGGATTTTCAGCCCAAAAATGGGGATTTTACACCCCAAATCCAGGGATTTTATGGCCCAAAAACTGGGATTTTACACCCCAAAAATTGGGATTTTACACCCCAAAAATGGGGATTTTACAGCCCAAAACCAGGGATTTTAGGTCTCAAAAATGGGGATTTTTTGGCCCAAAAATGGGAATTTTACCCCCCAAAACCAGGGATTTTAGGGCCAAAAAAATGGGGATTTTACACCCCAAACCCAGGGATTTTAGGGCTCAAAAATGGGGATTTTAGGGCCCAAAAATTGGGATTTTACAGCCCAAAACCAGGGATTTTACAGCCCAAAAATGGGGATTTTACACCCCCAAACCCGGGGATTTTAGGGCTCAAAAATGGGGATTT
>NW_024371478.1:0-610 GCF_014805655.1 Passer montanus
CCAAAATCCCCCAAAATCCCCCAAAATTCTCCCAAGAATCCCAAAATCCCTCCAAATTCCCCCCAAATCCCACCCAAAACTCCCCAAAATCTCCTCAAAATTCCCTCCAAATTCCCTGAATATTCCCAAAAAACCCCAAAATATCCTGCCAAATTCTCCCAAAATCCCCAAGAATCCCAAAATTTCTCAAAATCCCTCCAAAATTTCCCCAAAAATCCCTCAAAAATCCCCAAATCCTTCCCAAAACTCCCAAAAAAACCCTGAAAAAATCCCCCCAAAAAACCCAAAATCCCCCCAAATCCACCCAAACCCCAAAATGTCCCAAAATCCCCCCAAAAGGCCCCATAAATCCCTCAAAACTCCCCCCAAATTCTCCCCAAATCCCCAAAATTCCCCCAAAATCCCCCCAAAACACCAAAATTCCCCCCAAAATCCCCAAAAAACTCCAAATATTCCCAAAAAAAACCCCAAATACCCCCTAAAATCCCCCCAAAACTGCCAAAAACCCCTCAAAAAATCCCCCAAAAAAACCCCAAAACCCCCAAAACACCAAAATTTTCCCCAAAATACCAAAATTTTCCCCAAAATCTCCACATATTCCCCAAAAAAA
>NW_024371479.1:0-610 GCF_014805655.1 Passer montanus
TGGAAAATTGGGGTTTAAATGGGGAAATTTGTGGTTTCTGTGGGAAATTTGGGGTTTTAATTAGGAAATTTGGGGTTTTAATTAGGAAATTTGGGGGTTTAATTAGGAAATTTGGGGTTTAAATGGGGAAATTTGGGGTTTAAATGGGGAAATTTGGGATTTAAACGGGAAATTGGGATTTGTGGGGAGAAATTTGGGGCTTGGATGAGGAAATTTGGGTTTTTAATTGGGAAATTTGGGGTTTGTGTGGGGAAATTTGGGATTTCAGTGGGGAAATTTGGGGTTTAAATGGGGAAATTTGGGATTTAAACGGGGAAAATTGGAATTTGCGGGGGGAAATTTGGGGTTTCGATGAGGAAATCTGGGATTTAAATTGGGAAATTCGTGGTTTGCATGTGGAAATTTGGGGTTTAGATTAGGGCAGTTGGGACTTCTGTGGGGAAATTTGGGATTTTTGTGGGGAAATTTGGGATTTCTGTGGGGAAATTCGTGATTTTTGTGGGGAAATTTGGGGATATTTACGCGGAAATTTGGGGGTCGCGGAAATTTGAGGTTTTTGTGGGGAAATTTGGGGTTCGGATGGGGAAATTTGGGGTTTGGATGGGGAAAT
>NW_024371480.1:0-610 GCF_014805655.1 Passer montanus
TTAAATTCAAAATGACCAAAATTTAAAATATAAAATTTAAAATTTACAATAAAACCCTAAACTAAATTAAAAAAAATTAAATTAAACCCACCAGAATTTAAATTCAAAATGACCAAAATTTAAAATTTAAAATAAAACTGTAAACAAAATTTTTTAAAAAATGAAATTAATCTCATCAAAATTTAAATTCAAAATGACCAAAATTTAAAACATAAAATAAAACCGTAAACTAAATTTTAAAAAATTTAAATTCAACCCATCAAAATTTAAATTCAAAATGACCAAAATTTAAAACATAAAATAAAACCGTAAACTAAATTTTAAAAAATTTAAATTCAACCCATCAAAATTTAAATTCAAAATGACCAAAATTTAAAACATAAAATAAAACCGTAAACTAAATTTTAAAAAATTTAAATTCAACCCATCAAAATTTAAATTCAAAATGACCAAAATTTAAAACATAAAATAAAACCGTAAACTAAATTTTAAAAAATTTAAATTCAACCCATCAAAATTTAAATTCAAAATGACCAAAATTTAAAATTTATAATTTAAAATAAAACCCTAAACTAAATATAAAAAAAATTAAATTAAACCCATCAAAATT
>NW_024371481.1:0-610 GCF_014805655.1 Passer montanus
CAGTACCTGAGAGAATGAGCTGTGCTGGAGGTAATCTATAAGGATTCAAATAATGATCCCTTGTAGATTCAGACGAGGTCCAGTGTACACAATCTATGTAGCAGAACTTTATAAAGAGTGCACCATTTTTGCATCCTAGCTCATTAGCACTGATGTCAATGAAAGGAGAACCAACAATACTTCAAATGACTACCCTTCTCTGGGAATATGAAGATCATCTTTTCTCCTCCCTAATGGCATGCTCCTTAACTGTGGAAAGACCGTCCAATGCCACAGATAGATTCAAAATGTCAAGCAAATTAGAGAGAAAATGTCCCATGCCCCACCTGCATGGACCAGAGTATCTTCCATTGGGAATAAGCACCTCATGCTTGAGAAAGAGGGTCCATCCCACAAGATAACCTGTGGTTTTACCTGCATGACCCCAGACAGGACATGAGGAAATGGGATGGAAAACACACCTCTGCTCTTACAGAATGAATATGTGAGTTGAAAGGAAGATGAGCCTCCATGGGAAGTTCTTGATAAATGCCACTTCACTTTCCAGTGGGCAAGTCCTCAGATAGAATAGGAGGGCTTGCCGCGCTGCTGTCCAAATTCTCTACTCCCC